>NC_069499.1:959196861-959399361 GCF_027579735.1 Bombina bombina
GCAGTTTGCCATTTGTGATGGATATTGTTGTATCGAGGAAGCAGACACAATCTTGAGAAAAAGTTGATTTTAAGCTTGATTGATGCATGAAATTGTCATGACATTTGGCTTCATGCTATATACTGTTAAGAGGAGGATCAGTAATTACTTTTCACCTGAATAAATTGCCTGCTCACCTATCACTCATTGCTTGGTAATTCATCTTCGTTTGAAGACTCCAGCCTCACTTCAGGTTTCTTACCTGTCTGCATATCCTGTATTTATTATTTGGTTAGTTGGCAGACTTAAACCTTGACTCTGTTCATCAGACTGTTCGTTACGGATCGCATCTGTTTCTAGGACCGCCTTCCAATTGCGGTGATGTCACACGCCATCGAGGGAATTGGCCGACATCAGTTACTCAGTCGGAAGCACAGCTTCAACTCCTACGAACTGCTCCAGCTTGCGACATCTTGTTTGGGACATCTAGCTTGCTTCAACAAGTTAGTTATCTTTAGGCCGTTATCCTCTTTGCTGACTCCCTGTTTAACACGGCAAGTCTCTAACCCACTTTAAATATAATAGGCTTTAGGCTTATTCCACTCATTTTATGCTTGTTACTTTAAGCCTTGTTAAATACATCACTTGTGCAAATGTTATCCTTTCAGTTCATATTTCTTACTTTTGATTTTGTCCTCATTACTTATATGTGTGCTATCTTAGGCTAAATCCTAATTTATTCTGTGCACTTAGTTTCATTAACTTCTACATTGAAGTATATTTTGCTTATTTTCTTGCAATTGCTTGTTGGTAAAATATATCATTTCACACTGCTGTGCACCCACAACCATGTCCTGTGACAGCCATAGGGGGATATTTATCAAAGCCTCAACTATGCTGCATTCGTCAACACCAATACACTCACCTAACATCGCGGTCGCGGACCTGAATATGATATCCATATTTATAAAAAAAGGCGGCAAAAAAATGCGCACCAGGTACGATGCGATGAGCATCGGACTGTTGTTAACTAACAGTCATCAATCTTGCTGCTATTCAGCTTTTTACCAAGTTTATTTATGCCCTGTCACTAAATGCCGCCACTATACTAAAATGTTTAACGCCTATCCCACCGCTCCCGTACCCTGCCACAACTTTAATAAAGTTATTAACCCCATCCCGCCACTCCCCGACACCGCCGCAACCTAAATAATATTTATTAACCCCTATTCCGCCGCTACCGGACCCCGACGCCACTAAATAAACGTATTAACCCCTAAAACTCTGGCCTCCCACATCACTACCATTAACTAAACCTATTAACTCCTAAACCGCCAGCCCCCCACATCGCCATAAACTAAATTAAGCTATTAACCCCTAAACCTAACAACCCGCTAACTTTACATTAAAATTACAACATGCCTATCTTAAAATAAAGTTAAACTTACCTGTAGAATTAAAAGAAACTAATTCTAAACTATTAATTAACCTACCCTAACTATTATACTAAAATTACATTAAACTAGCAATTAAATTAATTATATTACATATTAAAAAACCCTAACCCTGCTCAAATTATTTAAATATACTATTAAAAAGTAATAAATTACAAAAAAAATAAACGCTATGTTACAAAAATAAAAAACACTAAATTACGGGAAAAAAACACAGTATCAAAAATAAAAACAAATTACACCTAATCTAATAGCCCTATCAAAATAAAAAAGCTCCCCAAAATAAAAAAAACCCTAGCCTACAATAAACTACTAATGGCCCTTAAAAGGGCCTTTTGCGGGGCATTGCCCCAAAGAAATCAGCTCTTTTACCTGTAAAAAAAAATAATACAAACACCCCCAACAGTAAAACCCACCACCCAACCAACTAACCCCCAAATAAAAAGCCTATCTAAAAAACCTAATCTCCCCATTGCCCTGAAAAGGGCATTTGTATGGGCATTACCCTTGAAAGGGCATTTAGCTCTTTTACCTGCCCAGACCCTACTCTAAAAATAAAACCCACCCAAAAAAACCCTTAAATAAACCTAACACTAACCCCTGACAATCCACTTACAGTTTTTGAAGTTCCGCTTGAAGGATCCATCCAGCCGGCAAGAAGTCTTCATCTGGGTGGCAAGAAGTCTTCATCCGGGCGGCCTCTTCCATCTTCATCCATCCGAAAAAGTCTTCATCTATGCGGCCTCTTCTATCTTCATCCATCCGGTGCGGAGTGGGTCCATCCTAAAGACATCCGGCGTGGAGCTCCTCTTCAATACGTTCGCTGCCGTAAACTGGAACTTGAATGCAAGTGACGTCATCCAAGATGGTGTCCCTTGCATTCCTATTGGCTGAAATAGGAAGGCTTGAAAATACCTATAATGATTATTCAGTTAAAAGATCAGTAACATCTAGTAGCACATCCACTAGTGTCAAACTAGTTCTAAAAAACCCTACTGAACCAATGGAAATTGGATTCCTTAAAGTCCATTCAACCAACAAGAGAAGTTAAGGAGACGTGCAAATATCTTTTAAATATTGTGCTGCCACTGAACATGCTGTCAAAGACTGTCCCTTGCTATCACACCAAAGGAAGGGTAAGATCAAAAAGTAAGTGTTTAAATATACATTCCAAAGAAGTCACTCATTGTTCTCTCTCAATTCATTTACAGGATCAGCTTCTCAAAACACAGGCGATTATTGATTCAGGAGCCAGCATAAACTACATTGATAATGAATTTACAATTGTCAATAAAATTCCCCTTATCAAAAAGAATTCTCCTGTTTCACTGTGTGTCATTGATGGCAAAGAGATTTCATCTGGGCCTGTCTTGTTTCATACTATTCCACTCAGGTTAACCACACAAGAACACCACTCAGAGTTCATTTCTTTTGAAGTCATACCAAACATGTATCCAGTTATACTTGGAATTACATGGCTTAAACTTCACAACCCAACTATAACCTGGTCCACCTCCAATGTGGAGTTAAATTCTGAATACTGTAGTAACACTTGTTACCCATGCCTACACATATTACATACCACAGATACTCCTATTCCACATAAATATTCTGAATTCTCAGATGTCTTTGATAAAATAGAGTCTGAAAATTTACGCCCACATAGGAAATATGATTGGCCCATAGAACTTTTCCCGGGAGCAGATATTCCATGTGGACATGTTTTTCCACTCTCCCAACCTGAATTAGAACATCTAAAAACCTTGACTCTGTTCATCAGACTGTTTGTTACAGATCGCATCTGTTTCTAGGACCACCAATTGCGGTGACGTCACACACCATCGAGGGAATTGGCCGACATCAGTTACTCAGTCAGAAGCACGGCTTCAACTCCTACGAACTGCTCCAGCTTGCGACATCTTGTTTGGGACATCTAGCTTGCTTCAACAAGTAAGTTATCTTTAGGCCGATATCCTCTTCGCTGACCCCCTGTTTAACACGGCAAGTGTGTAACCCACTTTAAATGTAATAGACTTTAGGCTTATTCCACTCATGTTATGCGTGTTACTTTAAGCCTTGCTAAATCTATTACTTATGCAAATGTTATCCTTTCAGTACATACAGGGAGTGCAGAATTATTAGGCAAATGAGTATTTTGACCACATCATCCTCTTTATGCATGTTGTCTTACTCCAAGCTGTATAGGCTCGAAAGCCTACTACCAATTAAGCATATTAGGTGATGTGCATCTCTGTAATGAGAAGGGGTGTGGTCTAATGACATCAACACCCTATATCAGGTGTGCATAATTATTAGGCAACTTCCTTTCATTTGGCAAAATGGGTCAAAAGAAGGACTTGACAGGCTCAGAAAAGTCAAAAATAGTGAGATATCTTGCAGAGGGATGCAGCACTCTTAAAATTGCAAAGCTTCTGAAGCGTGATCATCGAACAATCAAGCGTTTCATTCAAAATAGTCAACAGGGTCGCAAGAAGCGTGTGGAAAAACCAAGGCGCAAAATAACTGCCCATGAACTCAGAGACATGGCCAAGGTAAGAAAGGCTGAAAGACGACCACCACTGAACAAGACACACAAGCTGAAACGTCAAGACTGGGCCAAGAAATATCTCAAGACTTATTTTTCTAAGGTTTTATGGACTGATGAAATGAGAGTGAGTCTTGATGGGCCAGATAGATGGGCCCATGGCTGGATTGGTAAAGTGCAGAGAGCTCCAGTCCGACTCAGACGCCAGCAAGGTGGAGGTGGAGTACTGGTTTGGGCTGGTATCATCAAAGATGAGCTTGTGGGGCCTTTTCGGGTTGAGGATGGAGTCAAGCTCAACTCCCAGTCCTACTGCCAGTTTCTGGAAGACACCTTCTTCAAGCAGTGGTACAGGAAGAAGTCTGCATCCTTCAAGAAAAACATGATTTTCATGCAGGACAATGCTCCATCACACGCGTCCAAGTACTCCACAGCGTGGCTGGCAAGAAAGGGTATAAAAGAAGAAAATCTAATGACATGGCCTCCTTGTTCACCTGATCTGAACCCCATTGAGAACCTGTGGTCCATCATCAAATGTGAGATTTACAAGGAGGGAAAACAGTACACCTCTCTGAACAGTGTCTGGGAGGCTGTGGTTGCTGCTGCACGCAATGTTGATGGTGAACAGATCAAAACACTGACAGAATCCATGGATGGCAGGCTTTTGAGTGTCCTTGTAAAGAAAGGTGGCTATATTGGTCACTGATTTGTTTTTGTTTTGTTTTTGAATGTCAGAAATGTATATTTGTGAATGTTGAGATGTTATATTGGTTTCACTGGTAAAAATAAATAATTGAAATGGGTATATATTTGTTTTCTGTTACGTTGCCTAATAATTATTCACAGTAATAGTCACCTGCACACACAGATATCCCCCTAAAATAGCTAAAACTAAAAACAAACTAAAAACTACTTAGAAAAATATTCAGCTTTGATATTAATGAGTTTTTGGGTTCATTGAGAACATGGTTGTTGTTCAATAATAAAATTAATCCTCAAAAATACAACTTGCCTAATAATTCTGCACTCCCTGTATTTCTTACTTTTGATTTTGTCCTCATTACTTACAGGTGAAACTCGAAAAATTAGAATATCGTGCAAATGTTCATTTATTTCACTAATGCAACTTAAAAGGTGAAACTAATACAGGGAGTGCAGAATTATTAGGCAAATGAGTATTTTGACCACATCATCCTCTTTATGCATGTTGTCTTACTCCAAGCTGTATAGGCTTGAAAGCCTACTACCAATTAAGCATATTAGGTGATGTGCATCTCTGTAATGAGAAGGGGTGTGGTCTAATGACATCAACACCCTATATCAGGTGTGCATAATTATTAGGCAACTTCCTTTCCTTTGGCAAAATGGGTCAAAAGAAGGACTTGACAGGCTCAGAAAAGTCAAAAATAGTGAGATATCTTGCAGAGGGATGCAGCACTCTTAAAATTGCAAAGCTTCTGAAGCGTGATCATCGAACAATCAAGCGTTTCATTCAAAATAGTCAACAGGGTCGCAAGAAGCGTGTGGTAAAACCAAGGCGCAAAATAACTGCCCAAGAACTGAGAAAAGTCAAGCGTGCAGCTGCCAAGATGCCACTTGCCACCAGTTTGGCCATATTTCAGAGCTGCAACATCACTGGAGTGCCCAAAAGCACAAGGTGTGCAATACTCAGAGACATGGCCAAGGTAAGAAAGGCTGAAAGATGACCACCACTGAACAAGACACACAAGCTGAAACGTCAAGACTGGGCCAAGAAATATCTCAAGACTGATTTTTCTAAGGTTTTATGGACTGATGAAATGAGAGTGAGTCTTGATGGGCCAGATGGATGGGCCCGTGGCTGGATTGGTAAAGGGCAGAGAGCTCCAGTCCGACTCAGACGGCAGCAAGGTGGAGGTGGAGTACTTGGTTGGGCTGGTATCATCAAAGATGAGCTTGTGGGGCCTTTTCGGGTTGAGGATGGAGTCAAGCTCAACTCCCAGTCCTACTGCCAGTTTCTGGAAGACACCTTCTTCAAGCAGTGGTACAGGAAGAAGTCTGCATCCTTCAAGAAAAACATGATTTTCATGCAGGACAATGCTCGATCCCACGCGTCCAAGTACTCCACAGCGTGGCTGGCAAGAAAAGGTATAAAATAAGAAAATCTAATGACATGGCCTCCTTGTTCACCTGATCTGAACCCCATTGGGAACCTGTGGTCCATCATCAAATGTGAGATTTACAAGGAGGGAAAACAGTACACCTCTCTGAACAGTGTCTGGGAGGCTGTGGTTGCTGCTGCACGCAATGTTGATGGTGAACAGATCAAAACACTGACAGAATCCATGGATGGCAGGCTTTTGAGTGTCCTTGCAAAGAAAGGTGGCTATATTGGTCACTGATTTGTTTTTGTTTTGTTTTTGAATGTCAGAAATGTATATTTGTGAATGTTGAGATGTTATATTGGTTTCACTGGTAAAAATAAATAATTGAAATGGGTATATATTTGTTTTTTGTTAAGTTGCCTAATAATTATGCACAGCAATAGTCACCTGCACACACAGATATCCCCCTAAAATAGCTAAAACTAAAAACAAACTAAAAACTACTTCCAAAAATATTCAGCTTTGATATTAATGAGTTTTTTGGGTTCATTGAGAACATGGTTGTTGTTCAATAATAACATTAATCCTCAAAAATACAACTTGCCTAATAATTCTGCACTCCCTGTATATGAGATAGACTCATTACATGCAAAGCAAGATAGTTCAAGCCGTGATTTGTCATAATTGTGATGATTATGGCTTACAGCTCATGAAAACCCCAAATCCACAATCACAGAAAATTAGAATATTACATGAAATCAATAAAACAAGGATTTACATAGAACAATATTGGACCTCTGAAAAGTATAAGCATGCATACTGTATGTACTCAGTACTTGGTTTGGGCCCCTTTTGCAGCAATTACTGCCTCAATGTGGCGTGGCATGAAAGCTATCAGCCTGTGGCACTGTTGAGGTGTTATGGAAGACCAGGATGCTTCAATAGCGGCCTTCAGCTCTTCTGCATTATTCGGTCTCATGTCTCTCATCTTTCTCTTGGCAATGCCCCATAGATTCTCTATGGGATTCAGGTCAGGCGAGTTTGCTGGCCAATCAAGCACACGGTCATTGAACCAGGTTTTAGTACTTTTGGCAGTGTGGGCAGGTGCCAAGTTCTGCTGGAAAATGAAGTCAGCATCCCCATAGAGCTTGTCTATGGTAGGAAGCATCAAGTGCTCCAAAATCTCCTGGTAGACAGCTGCGTTGACCCTGGACAGACAGTGTGTGCCTCTCCATTCTTCCTCCATACTCTGGGTCCTTGGTTTCCAAATGAGATGCAAAATTTGCTCTCATCAGAAAAGAGGACTTTGGACCACTGAGCAACAGACCAGGTCTGTTTTTCTTTAGCCCAGGTAAGACGCTTCTGACATTGTTTGTTGTTCAGGAGTAGCTTGACAAGAGGAATACGACATTTAAAGCCCATGTCCAGGATCCATCTGTGTGTGGTGGCTCTTGATGCACTGACTCCAGCCTCAGTCCACTCCTTGTGAAAGTCCCCAACACTTTTGAATGGCCTTTTCCTGACAATCCTCTCCAGGCTGCGGTCATCCCTGCTGCGTGTACACCTTTTTCTTCCATACTTTTCCCTTCCACATAACTTTCTATTAATGTGCTTTGATACAGCACTTTGGGAACATCCAACTTCTTTTGCAATTACCTTTTGAGGCTTTCCCTCCGTATGGAGGGTGTCAATGATGGTTTTCTGCACAACTGTCAGGTCAGCAGTCTTTCCCATGATTGTGATTCCTACTGAATCAGACTGAGAGACCATTTAAAGGCTCAGGAACCCTTTGCAGGTGTTATGGCTTAATTATCTGATTAGAGTTGGATACTTTGAGCCTAGAATATTGTACCTTTTCACAATATTCTAATTTTCCGAGATTGTGGATTTGGGGTTTTCATGAGCTGTAAGCCATAATCATCACAATTATGACAAATCACGGCTTGAACTATCTTGCTTTGCATGTAATGAGTCTATCTCATATTAGTTTCACCTTAAGTTGCATTAGTGAAATAAATTAACTTTTGCACGATATTCTAATATTCTAATTTTTTAGTTTCACCTGTATATATGTGTGCTACTTTTGGCTGAATCCAAATTTATTCTGTGCACTTGGTTTCATTAACTTCTACACTGAAATATTTTTGCTTATTTTCTTGCAATTGCTTGTTTTACAACTCTTGGTAAAAGATATCATTTCACACTGCTGTGCACCCACAACCATCTCATGTGACATCCATAATGTGAATTAAATCTTCAACCCAATATTGTTTTAGCAGTTACCCTGTTCGTATTGAGAAATCTATTCTCTAATCTGTTGCCTCTATATAGAACCTATTTCCCAATTTGCAGGGTTTCTGCTACACAAAATAAATTCATAGATTCAAACAGACTTCCAGAGGTGGTTCTTGTCTGTAGTTGTGGTTCATATTGGAATAATTCATGAATATATATCTTTTTTTTAGGATATTCTACCCTTACAGAAATAAATTAAAAGATGTATGAAAATGTTCTAGGTTGTTTTCCATTACTGCCCATATGATGAAAATATCCTATATGTAGCAAAGTATTTGAAGAGTTTAGAATATACAATGTGAGTGGCAATTATTTCATCTTCAATAACTCCATCTATCTACAAACCATGGGAACAGCCATGGGCACCACAGTACGCAAACCCTTCATGCCTGACTTAGAACACAGATTCCTAGCCACTCAACCTCACAAACCCTTCAAATGCTATCGCTACATAGATGATATTTTCATCATATGGGCAGAAGGAGAAAACAACCTAGAACATTTTCATAAATCATTTAATTTATTTCATGCATCAATTAAGATTAAAATTAACTTTTATAAATACTGTGTCAGCTTCCTGGATACAAAAATATCCATCTCAAATGGCAAACTTCACTCATCTGTATACTGGAAACCAACAGATAGATGCAGCTACCTCCACATTTCCAGCTCCCACCCCAATCACATTAAAAAATCCATAATCTACAGTCAGGCCACCAGATATCACAGAATTTGCTCAGATACCAAGGACCTCATACATTTTACGGCACCCCCCTCAGACCTCTGTAACACTTTCTGTTCTTTTAGCCATCCTGTGTTTCAAGATATAATCTGTAAATTCCATGCATCTAAATGAGTTTACAGTAATAATGCATGAGATTTTCAGTTATTCTAATTATTTAAGGCACTGATTTTAAAAGAAAAAAAATGTATTTTCACATGAAAAAAACGCAAAGACATTTAAATCATTTTTTATGCATTCCTTGGTACACATTGCACTAAATCATTTCAGGTTACATGAAAAAATTCACTCCAGGGTTTGTTTTCTAAAGTTGTTATCTTGCGCTAAAATTAGCAAGCTTCTCTACATAACCTTACAATATTGCTACAGGCATTTGACAACAATATCTAAACAAAAGAAACAAAATAAATAAAATACATAATGCAAGAAGATCTAGGGCATACAGAGTGGAATAAAATGCTTGACCAAATGATACTTTATAACAGAATATATAGCACCTTTCAGATCAGGAGTGTCCAACCTTTTTAAATAAGGGGTCATGTTGGAGTTATTACTCATTTACAGGGATAATAACTACTACAGGGATAATCACTACTTGATCCACCCACATAATAAAGGAATTATGCAGTTGCAGAGAAATAGACCAAATAATGAGAGATTGAGATGTTAGGTGGGATAGAAAAGTAAGTGCCAGATAAAGTGAAAGAGGAGAGATGCTTTGTTGGTAATCATTCCTAAATCAACTAGTTGGTTCTATAGGTAATCAGATGCTGTTTCAGAGCTCTAGACCATCCTACATTTTACAGAATGGCCCTTGTGTAGAGCTCTATCTTCTCCTACCTTTTCCCTTCCTTATAAATCCTCAATTTCACAAGGTAAAACAAGGGATGGCCCAGCTACTCACAAACCTCAATGAAATGACTGAATCCAGCTATGGCAGACACTGATTCCACCTCAAGTTAGTGAGAGTCTTCCCAGTGGCCATCTTGATTCTTCACAAACCTGTTGGGGATAATGATATATTACTATAAGTGGCAAAACCCACACCACCCTCACAATTAAAGCTATTGACATTTTAGTCATTGGCTACAAACCCCCCCCCCCCCAAATAAAACAAATGATAGATGAATAAAATCATATTTACATATTTTATAAACATTTTGATAATGATGGGTATAAGTTCACTACATCCTTATATTCTAAGCCAATGGATAAGAATTCCTTACTACTCTCTACTAGCTTCCACCCTGAACATCAAAAAAGGAGTGTGAACTCCTCTCAGCTTATGCGAGTAGCAAGCAACAACATACTTGCTGGTACCAGGAATGCCCAAGAAGAAGATATGAAGCTCAAACTAAAACAGCGAGGCTACAGAACTAGGGACATTGAAAGGACTCACGTTGAAATGTCACAATATGATCAGATGACACTTTTACAGCCACAAGAAAAACCAACCACTATGGATAACATGACGAATAAAATTAATTTCATCACAACGTTTACTCCTTTACACAAAACACTGGAGAAATCTGTGAAAGAAAACTGGGACATTGTAAGATCTGATAAATCCCTCCAATTTACACGAATGGAAGCTCCTCATATTGTCTACAGAAAATCATCTAACTTGAAGGACATCCTGGTACACAATGACCCAGTAAAATGCTACCAGAAAGGCACCTGGATGGATGGTAAAAAGAAGTTTGGACGCTACAAGTGTGGAGACTGTACTACATGCAATAGCATGCTTACCGGGGCACATTTCCACAATCCCTGCACAGATTATCTTGTACCAGCACTTATGTGATCTATATATTGATGTGTCCATGTTCCCTTGTCTATGTTGGCAAAACCTCAACCACCTTCAGAGAGAGGATGGCAAACCATCGCCATGCCATAAGAGCTGCAATTGACGATAAAGCATCAGACCAACCAGTGCCCAGACACTTTTTCCAAGCTGGACACACGGCTGCCAGCTTGAGGACTATATTAATTGATAATGTGCCTTCCCCAAGGAGTGATAGGGGGTGATAGGCAGAAAAAACTTCTTCAAGTGAAAACATCCTGGATCTATCGACTTGATACTGTGACCCCTTGAGGGTTGAATATAAAGTTGGACTACAATGTATTTCTGTAATGAATCCTGCTATGATTTGTCGATCTAGGTGGGCTCTGATAACATGAGAGTAATGTAGCCTGATATCATCGGACATTTAAACTATAGTGGTCATATGCTAAAAAATTCTTGGATTGCCCGAATCAGTGAGTGTGTTGTTGCCTGCAACATAAGTTTCTACCATGCTGCTATGAGATTTGAAGCGAATAGATTACATATATAGCCAGGATTGTTACAGGGACTCTCGTGTTCTTTAATACTTTTAATAATAAAAAGGGCTCTTTATGCTAGATCGCATGTAGAATCTAGACATATTAGTGTCGTGTATATTTGTTTTAATTGTATATAATAATAAGAGACTTCTTGATGTTGCCGGGGTGATGCCTTTTCTGACCACTATTGGAAAGGAATCCAGAGTGATGTATGGATACTTTCGTCATGGGTAGGCGCGGCTATGCTAATTAGCCATGCGCTTGTATGATGATTGCCGAAGTAGTGATGATGTGTGATGTGGGCTGCACCTCGTTAACACCGGAAGTCTCATTTGCACTGAAGGGTATATTAGGTGAGTAGATAAGGAGATAAAAGAAGGAGCCAACATAGTGCGATTACCAATGATAAGGAACACGCAGTGCAAGTAAAATCATATACTCACAAGATAGAAGACACTTGAAAAGTGTCACAAGTGCGTCCTGGACCCTCAGAGTCGTCCAGCTAACTCCCACTCCACTGTGGTAGTAAGAAACCGCTCGTCACTGCCAATCGAGGTAGCTACGCTGGTGGTCTCAGCTACGTTGGTGGTCTCGGCTGCAGTCAGTGTTGCAAGGGAACTGACTGAATATCCACTCGATTCAGAATGTAACAATTCTGATCCGTAATCTCCCAAAAGGATTTAGGACCGCAAGGAGTTGGTAATGAGATGGCAAAATAAAACTTTACCAATGGTAGAAAAGAAAGTTCGTGGCTGCAATCTTAAAATGTATAAGACTTTAATGGCACAACGTTTCTCGGTCTGTACGTGACCGTTTCCTCAGGTGCATAAGTGTATCGTATATATTAGGTGAGTAGGTGTGGGAGTTCAATAGAGGATATCGGGACACAGGTTTTCTTTACCCATTGAGAAAGGTGCCAGTTTGGTACCGAAACGCTTGAGACTATGTTATCATGATTATGCTGATGTGATGAAATTAAAACTTGAACTTGCTCATGAAGACCGGTGAGTGCAGGGCTTTATTCTCCTTGTAGGATAAACTGTTATGGTTGTATACACTACACGCAGCATCCCGGCGGATGTGGCTTTGTAACAATGAGTGCACCTGATCTGGATTTTTTATATACATATTTTAAATGATATATTTTTATGTGACAAACAATATTTGAAAAAGCAACAAACGTATTGCTTTTAGCAGTAATACCTTTTATTGGACTAACAATGCATTTTAAAAGACAAATTGTCAAGAGTTTCCTCTTTTTTTGAAACAGAAGTAAAGCTAATTGCAATACTCTAGTTAATTTGTTATCTGAATCATGAGACTAACACATATAAAATATAATGCTATTTATTATAAGTGAATATACGTTAATGGGACATTAAACTGCTGGACAAGAATGGTTAATACTCACCATGCTACTATTTTTCCTTCTGTGCCTGCAGCTTTTTTTCAGAGTGGTTCTCGTACTTTAACCCTTTACATGTGCTGGTTGGTTAACTTCTGCATTTTCATACTGGGCACCATCTTGAAACGAAAAGCATTTTTGGTCCCCAAGTGGAAACTGACGTTAAAGGGACATGAAACTCAAAAAAAAAATATTTCATGATTTAAACAGAGAATACAATTTTAAACAACTTTCCAATTTACTTCTATTATTTAATTTGCTTCCTTCTCTTGTTATCCTTTGCTAAAAGGTTTATCTAGGAAAGCTCAGGAGAAGCAAAGAACCTATGTTCTAGCTGCTGATTGGTGGCTGCATATATATATACTGATTGTCATTGGCTCATTCATGTGTTCAGTTAGAAACCAGTAGTGCATTGATGCTCATTAAACAAATTATACCAAGAGAATGAAGCACATTTGATAATAGAAGTAAACTGTAAAGTTGTTTAAAATTGTATTCTCTATCTAAATCATGAAAGAAAAATATTGGGTTTCATGTCCCTTTAATTCAATAAGCAGTGCTCAGAGACAGACTGGGACCAAAATAGGCCTGGGCTCCCCTCCCCTTTTTGTTATTGAATCAAACCTCAAAGTTGACAAGTATACATTTACAAAAATATTAAAAGTTTGTAACACCTTTTTGTCACTATATTTTAAAAAATGGTTGTCATTAAATAGTAAAAAAAGTGATATGCAATTTTTTTTAAAAAAAGTTCACATTTAAAGAAACATTAAGCACTTATTGCTCATTATCCTGTGCAGTCAGAATCACTCAAAATAGCAGCCTTCTAAGCACTTGTCATCACATATGGGGGCCGATTAATCAAAGCGTCAATCTCGGTGCATTTGCTGGAGTCAATACGCTTGCCAGAGATCGCTGCCGCAAATCCACATACTTATTTATTAAAAAGTCTGTCAAAAACATGCACGTCAAGTACGGAGCGATAAGCATCGGAATGTTGATAAATAAGAGTCCTCAATGTCGTGGATATTCTGTTTTTTCCAACTTTATTTATACCATATCATTACTGTCCATGAACAAGCACATTTCTCTAAAGCTTATCTTTTATTTTTCATCTGTTAATGTCCAAGAAATAGCTAGATTTATGCTTTAACAAACAATAATATCTCATTGTTTTATTTATTTGTTATACAAAAAATCTGATATATGATATTTTCACATAAATTCATGTGTATTTGTATTTCTAGAAATCATGATATGACTTTCTCATGTTTTTTTCTTTTTTAAAATGATTATTAATGCTAGAATCTGTACATATATCTTTGCACATACTTGTATATATACTGTGGGGGGTAGTTATCAAGCCATCTACTTTACCTGCCTTCGCCGGTTCAATACGCCCGCCTAAGCTCACCTACCATCGCCGCCGCGGACCTGCAAAATTTCGCCTAAGTTATCAATAAAGCTGTCAAAAAGCCGCGCACCAATTAATTGTGATAGTTATCACTCATCCGATCTCGCTGCTCTTCGGCTTTTTGACAGATTTATTGCTAGCCTGTCACTAAGCACCCACACTAACTACACTGTTCTACCCCCTATACCGGCGCCCCCCGCAACTAAATAAAGTTATTAACCCCTAAACCGCAGCTCCTAGACCCCGCCGCAACTATAATAAATGTATTAACCCCTAAACCGCAGCTCCCAGACACCACCGCCACCTACATTATACCTAGTAACCCCTATCCTGCACCCCCTATACCGCCGCCCTCTATAATAAAGTTATTAACCCCTATCCTGCTGATCCCGGACCTCGCCGCAACTAAATAAATAGTTTAACCCCTAAACCGCCGCTCCCGGACCCCGCCGCAACCTATATTAAACTTATTAACCCCTATCCTGCCCCCCCTACACCGTTGCCACCTATAATAAATTTATTAACCACTATCCTGCCCCCCACTACACCGCTGCAACTGTAATAAAATTATTAACCCCTAAACCTAAGTCTAACACTAACCCTAACACCCCCCTAACTTAAATATTAATTAAATAAATCTAAATAATATTTCTCTTATTAACTAAGTTAATCCTATTTAAAAATAAATACTTACCTTTAAAATAAACCCTAATATAGCTACAATATAAATAATAATTATATTGTAGCAATCTTAGGATTTATTTATATTATTCAGGCAACTTTCAATTTATTTTAACTAGGTACAATAGCTATTAAATAGTTATTAACTATTTAATAGCTACCTAGCTAAAATAAAGAGAAATTAACCTGTAAAATAAAAACTAACCTAAGTTACAATTACACCTAACACTACACTATACTTTAATAAATTATTCCTATTTAAAACTAAATACTTACCTGTAAAATAAACCCTAAGATAGCTACAATATAATTAATAATTATATTGTAGCTATTTTAGGATTTATATTTATTTTACAGGTAACTTTGTATTTATTTTAGCTAGTTAGAATAGTTATTAAATAGTTATTAACTATTTAATAACTGCCTAGCTAAAAGAAATACAAAATTAACTGTAAAATAAATCCTAACCTAAGTTACAATTAAATCTAACACTACACTATAATTAAATTAATTAAATAAATTACCTACAAATACCTACAATTAAATACAATTAAATAAACTATCTAAAGTACAAAAAATAAAAAAAGCTAAGTTACAAGAAATAAAAAAAATAAGTTACAAACATTTAAAAAATGTTACAACAATTTTAAGCTACTTACACCTAATCTAAGCCCCCTAATAAAATAACAAAGCCCCCAAAATAAAAAAAATTAGCTACCCTATTCTAAATTAAAAAGTTCAAAGCTCTTTTACCTTACCAGCCCTTAAAAGGGCCTTTTGCGGGGCATGCCCCAAAGAAAACTGCTCTTTTGCCTGTAAAAGAAAAATACAACCCCCCCAACATTAAAACCCACCACCCACATACCCCTAATCTAACCCAAACCCCCCTTAAAAAAACCTAACACTACCCCCCTGAAGATTATCCTACCTTGAGTTGTCTTCAGCCAGCCGACCATCGATGGAACCGAAGAGGAGATCCGGAGCAGCAGAAGTCATCATCCAAGGGTCGCTGAAGAAATCTTCCATCCGATGAAGTCATCATCCAGGCGGCGCTGAAGAAGTCTTCCATCCGGGCGATGTCATCTTCCATGCGGTGTCTTCAATCTTCATCCATGCGGAGTGGAGCGGAGCCATCTTTAGACGAGCGGACGCGGATCCATCCTCTTCTTCCCGACAACTACCGACGAATGGATATTCCATTAAGGGACGTCATCCAAGATGGAGTCCCTTCAATTTTGATTGGCTGATAGGATTCTATCAGCCAATCGGAATTAAGGTAGGAAAAATCTGATTGGCTGATTGAATCAGCCTATCAGATTGAAGTTCAATCCGATAGGCTGATCCAATCAGCCAATCAGATTGAGCTCGCATTCTATTGGCTGTTCCAATCAGCCAATAGAATGTGAGCTCAATCTGATTGGCTGATTGGATCAGCCAATCAGATTGAACTTCAATATGATTGGCTGATTCAATCAGGCAATCAGATTTTTCCTACCTTAATTCCGATTGGCTGATAGAATCCTATCAGCCAATCGGAATTGAAGTGACGCCATCTTGGATGACGTCCCTTAAAGGAATATCCATTCGTCGGTAGTCGTTAGGAAGAAGAGGATGGATCCACGTCGGCTCATCTGAAGATGGTTCCGCTCCGCTCCGGATGGATGAAGATTGAAGACGTTGCTTGGAAGATGACATCGCCCAGATGGAAGACTTCTTCAGCGCCGCCTGGATGATGACTTCATCGGATGGAAGATTACTTCAGCGCCCCTTGGATGATGACTTCTGCCGCTCCGAATCTCCTCTTCGGTTTCCATCGATGGTAGGCTGGCTGAAGACAACTCAAGGTAGGATGATCTTCAGGGGGGTAGTGTTAGGTTTTTTTAAGGGGGGGTTGGGTTAGATTAGGGGTATATGGGTGGTGGGTTTTAATGTTGGGGGGGTGTATTTTTCTTTTACAGGCAAAAGAGCAGTTTTCTTTAGGCCCTTTTAAGGTCTGGTAAGGTAAAAGAGCTTTGAACATTTTAATTTAGAATAGGGTAGGGAATTTTTTTATTTTGAGGGCTTTGTTATTTTATTAGGGGGCTTAGATTAGGTGTAAGTAAATTAAAATTGTTGTAATATTTTTTAAATGTTTGTAACTTATTTTTTTTATTTCTTGTAACTTAGCTTTTTTATTTTTTGCACTTTAGTTAGTTTATTTAATTGTATTTAATTGTAGGTATTTGTAGGTAATTTATTTAATTAATTTAATGATAGTGTAGTGTTAGGTTTAATTGTAACTTAGGTTAGGATTTATTTTACAGGTAATTTTGTATTTCTTTTAGCTAGGTAGTTATTAAATAGTTAATAACTATTTAATAACTATTCTAACTAGCTAAAATAAATACAAAGTTACCTGTAAAATAAATATAAATCCTAAAATAGCTACAATGTAATTATTAATTACATTGTAGCTATCTTAGGGTTTATTTTACAGGTAAGTATTTAGTTTTAAATAGGAATAATTTATTAAAGTATAGTGTAGTGTTAGGTGTAATTGTAACTTAGGTTAGTTTTTATTTTACAGGTTAATTTCTCTTTATTTTAACTAGGTAGCTATTAAATAGTTATTAACTATTTAATAGCTATTGTACCTAATTAAAATAAATTGAAAGTTACCTGTAAAATAAAAAAAAATCCTAAGATAGCTACAATATAATTATTATTTATATTGTAGCTATATTAGGGTTTATTTTAAAGGTAAGTATTTAGTTTTAAATAGGATTAACTTACGCCTAGATTTAGAGTTTTGTTGATAACGACCCGCGTAGCTAACACTGGCTTTTTCTGGCCGCACCTTTTAAATACCTCTGGTATTGAGAGTTCACAGAATGGCTGCATTAGGCTCCAAAAAGGGAGCGTACAGGCATATTTACCGCCACTGCAACTCTCGATACCAGAGTTGCTTACGGACGCGGGCAGCTTCAAAAACGTGCTCGTGCACGATTCCCCCATAGAAAACAATGGGGCTGTTTGAGCTGAAAAAAAACCTAACACCTGCAAAAAAGCCGCGTTCAGCTCCTAACGCAGCCCCATTGTTTCCTATGGGGAAACACTTCTTACGTCTGCACCTAACACTCTAACATGTACCCAGAGTCTAAACACCCCTAACCTTACACTTATTAACCCCTAATCTGCCGCCCCCACTATCGCTGACCCCTGCATATTATTTTTAACCCCTAATCTGCCGCTCCGTACACCCCCGCCACCTACATTATCCCTATGTACCCCTAATCTGCTGCCCTAACATCGCCGACCCCTATATTATATTTATTAACCCCTAATCTGCCGCCCCCAACGTCGCCTCCACCTAACTACACTTATTAACCCCTAATCTACCGACTGGACCTGAGCGCTACTATAATAAATGTATTAACCCCTAATCCGCCTCACTCCCGCCTCAATAACCCTATAATAAATAGTATTAACCCCTAATCTGCGCTCCCTAACATCGCCGACACCTAACTTCAAACATTAACCCCTAATCTGCCGACTGGAGCTCACCGCTATTCTAATAAATGTATTAACCCCTAAAGCTAAGTCTAACCCTAACACTAACACCCCCCTAAGTTAAATATAATTTAAATCTAACAAAATTAATTAACTCTTATTAAATAAATTAATCCTATTTAAAGCTAAATACTTACCTGTAAAATAAACCCTAATATAGCTACGATATAAATTATAATTATATTATAGCTATTTTAGGATTTATATTTATTTTACAGGTAACTTTGTATTTATTTTAACCAGGTACAATAGCTATTAAATAGTTAAGAACTATTTAATAGCTAAAATAGTTAAAATAATTACAAAATTACCTGTAAAATAAATCCTAACCTAAGTTACAATTAAACCTAACACTACACTATCAATAAATTAATTAAATAAAATACCTACAATTATCTACAATTAAACCTAACACTACACTATCAATAAATAAATTAAATACAATTCCTACAAATAAATACAATTAAATGAACTAACTAAAGTACAAAAAATAAAAAAGAACTAAGTTACAAAAAATAAAAAAATATTTACAAACATTAGAAAAAAATTACAACAATTTTAAACTAATTACACCTACTCTAAGCCCCCTAATAAAATAACAAAGACCCCCAAAATAAAAAAATGCCCTACCCTATTCTAAATTACAAAAGTTCAAAGCTCTTTTACCTTACCAGCCCTGAACAGGGCCCTTTGCGGGGCATGCCCCAAAGAATTCAGCTCTTTTGCCTGTAAAAAAAACATACAATACCCCCCCCAACATTACAACCCACCACCCACATACCCCTAATCTAACCCAAACCCCCCTTAAATAAACCTAACACTAAGCCCCTAAAGATCTTCCTACCTTGTCTTCACCATGCCAGGTTCAGCGATCCAGAAGAGCCTCCGTCTTGGTCCAAACCCAAGTGGGGGGCTGAAGAGTGACGTCCATCCTCCGGCTGAAGTCTTGATCCAAGCGGGCAGAAGAGGACATCCGGACAGGCAAACATCTTCATCCAAACCGCATCTTCTATGTTCTTCAATCCGATGATGACCGGCTGATCTTCAAGACCTCCATCGCGGATCCATCCTTATTCTCCGACGACTTCCCGACGAATGACGGTTCCTTTAAGGGACGTCATCCAAGATTCAATCAGCCAATCAGATTGAGCTTGCATTCTATTGGCTGTTCCGATCAGCCAATAGAATGCAAGCTCAATCTGATTGGCTGATTGAATCAGCCAATCGGATTGAACTTGATTCTGATTGGCTGATTCCATCAGCCAATCAGAATTTTCCTACCTTAATTCCGATTGGCTGATAGAATCCTATCAGCCAATCGGAATTCGAGGGACGCCATCGTGGATGACGTCCCTTAAAGGAACCGTCATTCGTCGGGAAGTCGTCGGAAGAAGAAGATGGGTCCGCGGTGGAGGACTTCAAGATGGAGCCGGTCCTCATCGGATGAAGATAGAAGATGCCGCTTAGAAGAAGATGGTTGCCGGTCCGGATCTACTCTTCTTCCCGGATAGGATGAAGACTTTGGACCCTCTTCTGGACTTCTTCAGCCGTCGGATGATGGATGTCTAGTCCCCGCTTGGGCTTGGATGAAGATTTCGGAGCCTGGAACGATCGGTGATACCTGGCATGGTGAAGACAAGGTAGGAAGATCTTCAGGGGCTTAGTGTTAGGTTTATTTAAGGGGGGTTTGGGTTAGATTAGGGGTATGTGGGTGGTGGGTTGTAATGTTGGGGGGGTATTGTATGTTTTTTTTACAGGCAAAAGAGCTGAATTCTTTGGGGCATGCCCCGCAAAGGGCCCTGTTCAGGGCTGGTAAGGTAAAAGAGCTTTGAACTTTTGTAATTTAGAATAGGGTAGGGCATTTTTTTTTATTTTGGGGGTCTTTGTTATTTTATTAGGGGGCTTATAGTAGGTGTAATTAGTTTAAAATTGTTGTAATTTTTTTCTAATGTTTGTAAATATTTTTTTATTTTTTGTAACTTAGTTCTTTTTTATTTTTTGTACTTCAGTTAGTTTATTTAATTGTATTTATTTGTAGGAATTGTATTTAATTTATTTATTGATAGTTTAGTGTTAGGTTTAATTGTAGATAATTGTAGGTATTTAATTTAATTTATTTATTGATAGTGTAGTGTTAGGTTTAATTGTAGGTAATTGTAGGTATTTTATTTAATTTATTTATTGATAGTGTAGTGTTAGGTTTAATTGTAACTTAGGTTAGGATTTATTTTACAGGTAATTTTGTAATTATTTTAACTATTTTAGCTATTAAATAGTTCTTAACTATTTAATAGCTATTGTACCTGGTTAAAATAAATACAAAGTTGCCTGTAAAATAAATATAAATCCTAAAATAGCTATAATATAATTATAATTTATATCGTAGCTATATTAGGGTTTATTTTACAGGTAAGTATTTAGCTTTAAATAGGAATAATTTATTTAATAAGAGTTCATTTATTTCGCTAGATTTAAATTATATTTAAGTTAGGGGGGTGTTAGTGTTAGGGTTAGACTTAGCTTTAGGGGTTAATACATTTATTACAGTAGCGGCGAGATTAGGTCGGCAGATTAGGGGTTAATAATTGAAGTTAGGTGTCGGCGATGTTAGGGAGGGCAGATTAGGGGTTAATACTATTTATTATAGGGTTATTGAGGCGGGAGTGAGGCGGATTAGGGGTTAATAACTTTATTATAGTAGCGGTGGAGGCAACGTTGAGGGGGGCAGATTAGGGGTTAATAAATATAATATAGGGGTCAGCGGTGTTAGGGGCAGCATATTAGGGGTACATAGCTATAATGTAGGTGGCGGCGCTTTGCGGTCGGCAGATTAGGGGTTAATTATTGTAGTTAGCTGGCGGCGACGTTGTGGGGGGCAGGTTAGGGGTTAATAAATATAATATAGGGGTCGGCGGTGTTAGGGGCAGCAGATTAGGGGTACATAAGTATAACGTAGGTGGCGGTCGGCAGATTAGGGGTTAAAAAAATTTAATCGAGTGGCAGCGATGTGGGGGGACCTCGGTTTAGGGGTACATAGGTAGTTTATGGGTGTTAGTGTACTTTAGAGCACAGTAGTTAAGAGCTTTATAAACCGGCGTTAGCTAAGAAAGCTCTTAACTACTGACTTTTTTCTGCGGCTGGAGTTTTGTCGTTAGATTTCTAACGCTCACTTCAGCCACGACTCTAAATACCGGAGTTAGAAAGATCCCATTGAAAAGATAGGATATGCAATTGACGTAAGGGGATCTGCGGTATGGAAAAGTCGCGGCTGGAAAGTGAGCGTTAGACCCTTTCCTGACTGACTCCAAATACCGGCGGTAGCCTAAAACCAGCGTTAGGAGCCTCTAACGCTGGTTTTCATGGCTACCGCCAAACTCTAAATCTAGGCCTTAGTTAATAAGAGAAATATTATTTAGATTTATTTAATTAATATTTAAGTTAGGGGGTTGTTAGGGTTAGTGTTAGACTTAGGTTTAGGGGTTAATAATTTTATTACAGTGGCGGCGGTGTAGTGGGGGGCAGGATAGGGGTTAATATATTTATTATAGGTGGCGAAGGTGTAGGGGGGGCAGGATAGTGGTTAATAAGTTTAATATAGGTTGCGGCGGGGTCCGGGAGCAGCGGTTTAGGGGTTAAACTATTTATTTAGTTGCGGCGATGTCCGGGATCGGCAGGATAGGGGTTAATAACTTTATTATAGAGGGCGACGGTATAGGGGGGCAGGATAGGGGTTAATAGGTATCATGTAGGTGGCGGTGGGGTCTGGGAGAGGCGGTTTAGGGGTTAATACATATATTATAGTTGCGGCAGGGACCGGGAGCGGCCGTGTAGGGGGGGACAGATTAGTGGTGTTTAGACTCAGGGTACATGTTAGGGTGTTAGGTGCAGACATTTCCCATAGGAATCAATGGGATGTCTGGCAGCAGCGAACATGAACTTTCGCTATGATCAAACTTCCATTGATTCCTATGGGATCCGCCGCCTCCAGGGCGGCGGTTTGAAAACCAGGTACGCTGGGCCGGAAAAGTGCCGAACGTACCTGCTAGTTTTTTGATAACTAGCAAAAGTAGTCAGATTGTGCCGCACTTGTGTGCAGAACATCTGTAGTGAAGTAAGCATCGATCTGTGTCGGACTGATTCCGGCGGATCGAAGCTTACGTCACAAAATTCTACTTTTGCCAGTATCTAGGGCTTGATAACTAAGGCGAATCAGCCTCGCCACAAATACGCTGCGGAATTCCAGCGTATTTGAGGTTGACGGCTTGATAACTAGGCCCCTGTATATGTGTTATGTTAGAAATATTTTCCAAACATATTTACATGTCCCTAAATTTTATTTTGTTCTAAACAATGTTGTCTTTCATATCTCTGTGTTTATTTATACCACTATATGTATATAGTGTAAATATATTATTATTCTGAGCAAGAATAATATGAGAATATAACATGTAATCAGGGTATCATATGTATTTATTTGCAATCAATGGATATTTTAAGAGCTGGGCCAGTTTTCTCTCTGCACCTGTGTAACCCTTCCTGATTGCAGTCTAGTTATAAACATCACCCCTACACAGGTGTTATAAAATGGTCTGGCATATAAGATGACATTTCTTAATGAAAATTAAATTCAAGAGAAGGGAGAAAAACACTGAAAATATCATAACAGTGAAGAGGTGATTTTAATTTCTGCTGTATCTGATTCATGATAGTTAAATGTTATGTGGACTATCCCATTTGAGCTATCATTTTAAGATTATATCAAACATCAATCGATTTTTAAAATCATTGTCAAAAATATTACACTGTGTGTCCTAATGTCATCATCAATGTTTAACTTTAATACTAATTTCACATATACATACTTTCAAAGTATATTACACAATGTAACAAATGGCACAATGACACAAGTATTGAGCAATTTGATTCGTTAGTGATAGCATATAATGTATATTTAAATCAGATTGGCTGATGTCATAAATCATATGATTATGCATTTCCCAATCAAAAGTTGTGGAAAATGTCACTAGTTTGTGGGTTATTTAGGAGTTCGAATAATGCGTCCAATTTGGTGCAAAGTATTGCGTCAAATTTGGTGCGAAATGCAGTGGGAGTTGTATTACATGCGTTAAACATGGTGAAATTAGATTAATCAAAAAAGGAAGTTAGCTATAGTATGTAATGTATTTATTTCATTTTTATCCCTATATCTACTAGTCCTACTGCCAGACAGAGATTACCTGTCATTAAAACTACTTGAAATTACATGTGATTATAATATTATTTAACATATTATTTAGATACTGAACATGCGTCTTTGTTGTCTGTGTGATTTATAAAGAGTATACAATTGTAATCAACTTTCTAATTTACATAAATATCTAATAAGCTTCATTCTCTTGCAGCATCTAACATAACACTGTGTTTTCAGACTCCCATTGATTTCTATGGCATTCGCGGCCTCAAGGGTGGCAATTTGAATGATAGGTATGTTGCAGTGGAAAAGACGCGAGAGCACCTGTTGAATGTTTGATAAATTGGGAAGAGGGTCAAATAGTTGAATGTGAATTCGAAACATCTGGAATGACGCAATCATCAATCTGTGTCGGATTGAGATCGCGGGTGCGTACATTACGTCACACATTTCAACATTTGACGATGTTGATGCTTTGTTAATTATGGCGGATTCAATTTATGTTGAATATGACGCGAGATTCAAGCAGATTCAAATGTATTATCAGTTGAAGCTTTGATAAATCTGCCCCATAAGCTGCACTATCAGAGAGAAAAAACACATAGACATCCACAGGCAGTCAGCACCCACATGCACTGACAAAGCACCCGAGACATTCACAATCACACAAAAACAGGCATTTACAGGCATCATCAAGAGGAGTTGCTTCTCTGTTTCTTGTTCAAAGACACAATAAGGCAGTAAGAGGCATGGAAGGGCTGATCTTGCATCATGCACAAATAATAATGCTGGTGAATGGATGGGGCAACCAGGCCCAGCTTACAACTGCCCCCGGCCATCTGGGCAAATGCCCTGTGTGCCTTATGGCCAGTATGGGCCTAGCAGTGCTAGTCACAAGACCAAAGAAGAGGAGTGTTAGAGGTGGCACCTACAGCTATCTGTTAAATAATAAGTGACCACATTTTAGTGTCTTAACCAATTATCACCAGAAAATAGAAAATAATGGAAAAAATAAAATAAAAATTATATATAGAAAATGAGTATTTAGATGTTTGCAAATCAAACTCCTTGCATTCTAAATAATAGAGAAATAAAAATGCATTTATTAAACACAGCAATAGATACTATTCACTGATAGTTATCAGATATCTGATTGGGAATGTACATACAAATACATCATATAAAAAAATACATAAAATATAAATAAATAAATAAATATATATATATATATATATATATATATATATATAAATATAAAAAATCTCAAATGGAAATGCAATAATCATACACCGGTGTATAACAGTATTGTAAATAACAATGTTATGAAAAATATATATATATATATATATATATATATATATATATATACCCCTGTTCAGAATACAGTGTTAAAAATGTAGCATTTGGCACAAAGAAAGGCTCTATAAAAAGAGGATTAAAACAGCTGCAGCTAAAAAAAAAATAATTCTAACAAAAATAAACGAAAAAATGAAAAAATGCGTATAAAATTGAAAGTCTCAATTAGAATCTGACATAGGTTATATTCCTCGTGTTATGAAGTTGCAGATAATGTTTGTAGAGATATAATGTGCGCCTTAATTTGAAGTTATAGATCCAATAGTAGCACTATACACTTGATTGGCAACACTATCAGAACTTTATAATATTGCAACTGAAAGATAAGTATAAAACATCTTTATATGGATATCCCTTTGAACTGGGCAACTTAGTAGCTAGTGCAAATTATTGACTTTTTCAGAGTTAGAATTCTTTCTGTTTGATAACTTAAAACTGGGGCTATAATTCAGGAAAAAACAGAACTGTTGAATGTTCCTTCTGATCGAAGCATTCTTTCCCCTTGTATAGTGGTTAAAATTTTCTTACCCTGCTTGACCGGGCTCGTTCAGGTAGTGGACTCTTACCGGATGTGGCGTGATTTCTCAGCAACCAATCCTTATGCTTGTCTCCTTGTTTGTTGTGAATTCAAATCTCACCTCTCAAAGGTAATCAGTATTAAGTGAATCTCCTATCGCCTGGTGTGAGTGTTCTGCTATATAGCGTTTGTTGCTCACAATGGGGCGGTCTTGGGAGTGCTGATGCTCACGCTAACTGGCCAGTTAGTTAAGAGTTATGAGCTGGTTCTCTTCTACTCGTTTCTGCTCTGTTACTGTTCAATACCTGTTGGCTACATATTTGTGAAATTTTGCAACTATTGAGGTTGGCAATTCTATTTTCAGTAAACAGTTTGATATACACCCCCCCCCCCCCTTTTTGTCTAGTCACAAGACCAAGTTGTGCCACTGGAGCTGATAATATTATCAGCAGCAGTTTCCGTTCAGGAAAAGCAGTGCTCTGCGTGTCTGAGCAGGACTTTAACTATGTGATGTATCCCTTTGCAGGGGTTAAATACAAAGCATTACAGAGTCGCTAGTGTTAAAATTACATGCTTTAACATATTAGAGAGTGTCATTTTAACACTATAACGTCCCTTTAAGAATAAGACATCAAAGAATAAAATAGAATAAGCTATTAAACAAGTATGAAAAATAGAAACTGATACAAGGAATTTTTGATGGTGCAAAGGTATCAAATGGCAATGATCAAACAAATACAATCAGCAGTGTAAAAATCTAAGCATCAAATATTTTCACAAAGTGTAATTTCTCGTACCAAAAGTGAAATAGGAGAAGTATTCCTGTTTGCTATTTCAATAGTCTTGGGAAAAACTATTGAGAAAACGGTTTGTAAAACTTTCAACCTTGGCCTACGGTAAAAAGATAGACAATTAAAAAAACAATGGCCAGGGTGAAATGAATCAGATAACATTTTTTCTGACTCTCTTATTCATCCTTGAAAAGTAAATGTCCTTAAGAAAAATAAGTTGACACCCAATTTTATTTCCGCAGCTCTCACAATACAGTGTAGTTTCTCCTTTAATGATAATGTAGCAGAGCTATACCAAGTTAAAACAGAGGATGATAAAACTGATTGGATGATGGCTGAATAAAAACAAATTAACAGTTTTGGAGACAGGACAATATTTTTAAGTTACCTTAAGAAGTACAAACATTGTTGAGACTTTTTATTTATAGTACAAATCTTAACGCTCCATTTCAAATCATGTTAAATCGTTGTGTCAAGGAATTTGTTTAGTGTAAACTCTGTCTACTATACAATCTTTAATTTTAAGAGAAGGTGATGGAGACTTTTTTTTCTAAAATAAATTACCATCTCTTTGGGTTTTATGAACATAAAAGGCAGCACAGATTGACCAAATCAGATTTTACAGTATAGAGCCCTTTATCTTTGTGCTTTATATTTGTCTCACTATGTACATTTATCTAACAATTGTTAAAATATCTCTGCACAGAGGAAGAAGCTGAATGTATGCATAGTACTGTTCTCAGTATGAGCCCTACATCTGGGACCAGTCTGCTGCATGTGTTCTTTAAGGGAGAAATTTATTGCTAGGTAAACATGTAACAACATACTCTTCCATTTCAGTTTTATTGACTTGCCATGTGTGGGTTCCAAATGTTTCACTGTCCAATTAGAGAGCCCAAATAATGCTACTTTTTACAGGTCAGGGACTTTGTAAGTATAACACTTGTGCATTATAGGGAATGAATAATGGAGAACACTTGAGATAAACCTATGAAACCTATTAATGCTATGGATCAAATACAGGTTGTGGTTTTAAGGAATATTGAGAATTAATAATAAAGTAAAATATTTGTATACATTTTTCCACAGCAATTATCAGTTATTTGTAGAGTGCCAACATATTCTGCAGTGCTATAAACATAGGTAGAATACAAGGAAACAATTATAGGGATCAGAAAGATAGAGAGCCCTGCCATGAGTTGCACTGTTGTAGTCAACTCTAAAGAAGGTGATCTACAAACAGCTGGACTCTCAGGCTTACATGCTAAGGGGGTTCAAGGGGATAGCAATGGAGGAGAGGAACTGGTATAAAGAAAGGTTAGCGTAGGTTGTATGCATCCCTGAACAATAGAGACTTTAGGGAGAGCTTGAAGTTTTCAAAACTAGGGGAGAGTCTTGTGGAGCGAGGCAGAGAGTTCCACAAGATGGGAGCCAGTCTGGAGAAGTCCTGTAAACAGGAGTGTGAGGAGGTAACAAGAGAGGAGGAGAGTAGGAGGTCATAAGCAGAGTGAAGGGGACGGGAGGGAGAGTATCTGGAGACAAGGTCTGAGATATAGGGGGGAGCAGTGCAGTTGAGTTGAGGGCTTTGTATGTCAGAGTGAGAATTTTGTGTTTAATATATATACATCTTGCTGAGGATTTCCTAAGGAAACAGGAGGAAGGATGTTGCATATAATAATGTGTCACAGATATAAAATAATTCAACATACTAAACACATTGAAAATTACAATATATGTTAAATAGCTTGAAAACATTATTGTACTCAGTATTTTTATAGGGACAAAAAAGCTGCAAAAAGAAAATGTTCTAATGCTTTAGTGCATTTTCTAATTGCACGATTGCTTTCTACACTTATGTGTTTAACTCTACAAAGAAGTTAAATACATAGTTAAAATCAGCACTTTGAATCCTGAACTGAACACAAACAATAACTAAGGCTATGCAAATATGCTGGCACTGATTGGCTTAGTTGTCATGTTCAGCTCTGGATCAGAAGTACATTTCAGGTCCAACTAACTTTAGTTTTGTGTTTATCTCCTTTTATACCATTTGACCATTTACTCATTACATGCTGTGATGCACTAGTAGTGTGCGTGTGAACTCTAATTGGGAATTACTGCTCTACCCCAATATTGTCCAATCTCCTCCTGACACTCATCTAAATTCACAGATACTCATCACTCAAAATTTCATACTAAGCCCCTTACAGTATGACTGGTACGGCGTCTCTAATTTGTTTATTCAGATAGACTGACAGCTCATTCTACACAGCTGATTTGATAACGCTAATTCCTCTCTCCATCTCAAGTGAACAGGTTGTCTACAATAACATAAACATTGTACTGAAGGGTGGAGACGTCTTTCTAATTAAAATGGTACAGTTTAATAAACCATGCAGTGAGCTGCTGACTGATGGATGTACTGCCAGCTACCACACTTACTCCTCTTACGCAACCTGTCTTAATAAACTTCCTACATTCCACATACAGATCTCTGGGGAGAGACCTCAGTACAAATTATACTTTATCTACAGCCTTCGTCAGACTCCCTGCATGTGAAGGATTCTATATGTTACATCATTTCATGAGTAATGAAAACTAAATAAGTTTCATGAGTTCAAATTTTTTTCTGCACTTATGCAATGATGTAAATCAGACATTCTCAAACTTGGCCCTCCGAAGGAGTACTAAATATATGGGAATTAATGTCATAAAAGAAAAAATAAATTTCTCTCAAACCCCTTGTAATGTCAATTGAACTTCATTTGTGTCATCATCATCATTATAACTTAATCAGAAACTATCTGCGTTAGAGGCTATGCGGTGCTAACGAGCAGTTTATGCTCACCGCTCACTTACAGACAGCGCTGGTATTACGGGCTTTTACAAATCTGGCGTTAAAAGACAAGAAGTGAGGCATTGAGCAAAATTTTGCTCATTATCGCACTCCAATACCAGCGCTGCTTAAGTCAGCGGTGAGCTGGTGTAACGTGCTCATGCACGATTTCCTCATAGGAATCAACGGGGAGAGCCGGCTAAAAAACAAGTCTAACACCTGCAAAAAAGCAGCGTTTAGCTACTAACGCAGCCCCATTGATTCCTATGGGGAAATAAAATTTATGTCTACACCTAACACCCTAACATGAACCCCGAGTCTAAACACCCCTAATCTTATACTTATTAACCCCTAATCTGACGACACCTGCATTGTATTATTAAGCCCTAATCTGCCGCTCCGGACACAGCCGCCACATACATTATACTTATGAAACCCTAATCTGCTGCCCCCAACATCGTAACACCTACGTTATATTTATTAACCCCTAATCTGCCACCCTCAAATGTCAACGCAACCTACCTACACTTATTAACCCCTAATCTGCAGCCCCCAACATCGCCGCCACTATAATAAACATATTAACCCCTAAACCTAAGTCTAACCTTAACCCCCTAACTTAAATATAATTTAAATAAATCTAAATAAAATTACTATAATTAACTAAATTATTCCTATTTAAAACTAAATACTTAACTATAAAATAAACCCTAAGATAGCTACAATATAACTAATAATTACATTGTATCTAGTTTAGTGTTTATTTTTATTTTACAGGCAAGTTTGTATTTATTTTAACTAGGTAGAATAGCTACTAAATAGTTATTAACTATTTAATAAACTACCTAGCTAAAATAAATACAAAAGTACCTGTAAAATAAAAACTAACCTAAGTTACAATAGCACCTGACACTACACTATAATAAAATGAATTCCCTAAATTAAATACAATTAAATTCAATTAAATAAAATTAGCTAAAGTACAAAAACAAACAAACACTAAATTACAGAAAATAATAAACAAATTACAAGATTTTTAAACTAATTACACCTAATCTAATCCCCCCTAACAAAATAAAAAAGCCCCCCCCAAAATAAAAAAGCCCTACCCTACACTAAATTACAAATAGCCCTTAAAAGGGCCTTTTGTGGGGCATTGCCCCAAAGTAATCAGCTCTTTTACCTGTAAAAAAGTACAATACCCCCCAACATTAAAACCCACCACCCACACACCCAACCCTACTCTAAAACCCACCCAATACCCCTTAATAAAACCTAACACTAACCCCTTGTAGATCATCCTACCTTGAGAAGTCTTCACCCAATCGGGCCGAAGTCCTCAACGAAGACGGGCGAAGTGGTCCTCCAGACGGGCAGAAGTCTTAATCCAAGCCGGGAAGAAGAGGTCCCCCAACATTAAAACCCACCACGCACACAACCAACCTTACTCTAAAACCCACCCAATACCCCCTTAAAATAACTAACACTAACCCCTTGAAGATCACCTTACCGGGAGAAGTCTTCATCCAACCAAGTCCTCAACGAATCCGGCAGAAGTGGTCCTCCAGAAGGGCAGAAGTCTTCATCCAGATGGCATCTTCTATCTTCATCCATCCAGCGCGGAGCTTGTCCATCTTCAAGACATCCAACGCGGAAGATCCTCTTCTTTCCACAGCGACTGAAGAATGAAGGTTCCTTTAAGTGACGTCATCCAAGATGGCATCCCTTAGATTTCCGATTGGCTGATAGAATTCTATCAGCCAATCGGAATTAAGGTAGGAAAAATCCTATTGGCTGATGCAATCAGCCAATAGGATTGAACTTCAATCCTATTGGCTGATCCAATCAGCCAATAGGATTGAGCTGGCATTCTATTGGCTGTTCCAATCAGCCAATAGAATGCCAGCTCAATCCTATTGGCTGATTGCATCAGCCAATAGGATTTTTCTACCTTAATTCCGATTGGCTGATAGAATTCTATCAGCCAATCGGAGTTCAAGGGACGCCATCTTGGATGACGCCACTTAAAGGTACCTTCATTCTTCAGTCACCATGGAAAGAAGAGGATGCTCCGCGTCGGATGTCTTGAAGATGGACCCACTCCGCGTCGGTTGAATGAAGATAGAAGATGCCGCCTGGATGAAGACTTCTGCCAGTCTGGAGGACCACTTCACCCGGCTTGTATGAAGACTTCTCCCGGCTTCATTGAGGACTTCGGCCCAGTTGGATGAAGACTTCTCCCAGTAAGGTGATATTCAAGGGGTTAGTGTTAGGTTTTTTAAAGGGGGTATTCGGTGGGTTTTAGAATAGGGTTGGGTGTGTGGGTGGTGGGTTTTAATGTTGGGGGGATTTGTAAATTTTTTTTACAGGTATAAGAGCTGATTACTTTGGGACAATGCCTGCAAAAGGCCCTTTTAAGGGCTATTTGTAATTTAGTGTAGGGTAGGGTTTTTTATTTTGGGGGGGCTTTTTTATTTTGTTAGGGGGGTTAGATTAGGTGTAATTAGTTTAAAAATCTTGTAATTTCTTTATTATTGTCTGTAATTTAGTGTTGTTTTTTTTGTACTTTAGCTAATTTTATTTAAATGTATTTAATTGTATATAATTCAGGGAATAACTTTAATTATAGTGTAGTGTTAGGTGTTAGTGCAACTTAGGTTAGGTTTTATTTTACAGGTAAATTTGTCTTTATTTTAGCTAGGTAGTTTATTAAATAGTTAATAACTATTTAATAACTATTCTACCTAGTTAAAATAAATACAAACTTTCCTGTAAAATAAAAATAAACCCTAAGCTAGGTACAATGTAACTATTAGTTATATTGTAGCTAGCTTAGGGTTTATTTTACAGGTAAGTCGTTTTAAATAGGAACAATTTACTTATAGTAATTTTATTTAGATTTATTTAAATTATATTTAAGTTAGGGGGGTTAGGGTTAGACTTAGATTTAGGGGTTAATAACTTAAGTATAGTGGCGGCGACGTTGGGGGCGGCAGATTAGGGGTTAATAAATGTAGGTAGGTGTCAGCAATGTTAGGGAAGGCAGATTAGGGGTTAATAATATTTAACTAATGTTTGTGAGGTGGGAGCGCGGCGGTTTAGGGGTTAATATATTTATTATAGTGGCGGCGATGTCTGGTTCGGCAGATTAGGGGTTAAAAAAAAATATTTTAGTGTTTGCGATGTGGGAGGGCCCGCGGTTTAGGGGTTAATAGGTAGTTTATGGGTGTTAGTGTACTTTTTAGCACTTTAGTTAAGAGTTTTATGCTACGGCGTTGTGACTTTAAAATGCGGTATCAGTCTTGACAGGAGAGGGTGTACCGCTCACTTTTTGGCAAACTCGTAATACCGGCGCTATGCAAGTCCCATTGAAAAAAAGAGGATATACGCAATTTACGTAAGTGGATGTGCGATATTTCCAAGTCTGGCCAAAAAATTGAGCGGTACACCTGTACCTTCAAGACTCATAATACCAGCGGGCGTTAAAAAGCAGCGTTGGGACCGACCAACGCTGCTTTTTAAGCCTAATGCAAAACTAGTAATCTAGGTGTTTGCTTTTAAGCTGATATTAAAAATGACACTTTTTAAAGAGAGCAATTCAGTTTACCTTGAAAATTTGCTTTTCAAAACCTCAAAAATGGTATCTTGTAATGAATAGCTGCAGTATTAAAGGGACAGTCTAGTCAAAATAAAAATTTCATGATTCAGATAGGGCATGTAATTTTAAAAAACTTTCCAATTTACTTTTATCATCATTACATTTGCTTTATTCCCTTGGTGGTATTTTTAAAAGCTAAACCTAGGTAGGCTCAAACTGATTACTAAACCGTTGAAAACCGCATCTTAGCTCAGAGCATTTTTCTGTTTTTCACAATTAGACAGTGCTAGTTCATGTGCGTCATATAGATAACATTGTGCTCACTCCCGTGGAGTTATTTAGGAGTCTGCACTGATTGGCTTAACTACATGTCTGTCAAAAGCACTGAGATAAGGGGGCAGTCTACAGAGGCTTAGATACAAGGTAATCACAGAGGTAAAACATATATTAATATAACTGTGCTGGTTATGCAAAACTGGGTAATGGGTAATAAAGGGGTTTATCTATCTTTTTAAACAATAACAAATCTGGTGTAGGATGTCCCTTTAAATATGCTTATCTGCTCCTTTTCTAAATATGATTGTATCTGAACCATGGGAAGATATTACAGTTTTTTCAGTTGCCCCACGCTGCATATTTGTGGTACATGGCAGGATTTTACTGCTTCCAATCTTCCCAGGGCCATATTTCAATGTTATTGAAGGGCTCATTATGCAGGTAAGACACAGTTCTAAGATAATTTAAATAAGACATTGTGGCCTATCTATCAAGCTCTGTATGGAGCTTGAGGGCCCGTGTTTCTGGCGAGCCTGCAGACTCGCCAGAAACACCAGTTATGAAGCAGCGGTCTAAAGACTGCTGATCCATAACCCTCTCCGCCTGCTCTAATGAGGCGGACAGGAATAGCCGGAATTCAACCCGATCGAGTACGATCAGGTTGATTGACACCTTCCTGCTGGCGGCCAATTGGCCGCATATCTATAGGGGGTGGCGTTGCACCAGCAGCTCACAAGAGCTGCTGGTGCAATGCTGACTACGGAGAACGTATTGCTCTCTGCATTCAGCAATGTCTGTCGGACCTAATCTGCACTGTCGGATCAGGTCCGACAGATATATGTTAAATAGGCCTCATAGGATTTGAGGGGGAAAAAATACATATCATGTGTGGAGACCACCCTAAAATCCTATTCCAAACCATCTGTAAAGCCATAACATATTACTTGATGAACTGGTGCTAGAAGATACCCGAGATGAAGAGAAGGTTTAGAAACATCAATCAAAATGAAAGAACATTTACAATGCTGGAACATGGATGGAACATACTTTCACCTTCTGGTCTTAGGGGTCTAGGGTGGTGATTGTGGTGTGGGTATTACTGGGTTGATAACCATAAGGGTTTAGACTTAGCAAGGTGGTTTATGCCTGACGGAGAGATTAGGCCTTTTAATCCCTTCACTACTGGGAATTTTAGAGAAAAACTTGCTCAAAGTACCGGAGAATTTTTAGCATTTTTACTATCACTCCATTTAAAGGGACAGTCAACACCAGAATTTTTGTTGTTTAAAAAGATAGATAATCCCTTTATTACCCATTCCCTAGTTTTGCATAACCAACACAGTTATAATCATACATGTTTTACTTCTGTAATTACCTTGTATCTATGACTCTGCAAACTACCCCCTTATTTCAGTTCTTTTGACAGACTTGTATTTTAGCCAATCAGTGCTCACTCTTAGGTAAGTTCACGTGCTTGAGCTCAATGTTATCTATATGAAACACATGAACTAACGCCCTCTAGTGGTGAGAAACTGTCAAAATGCATTCAGATTAGAGGCGTCCTTCAAGGTCTAAGAAATTAGCATATGAGCATCCTAGGCTTAGCTTTCAACTAAGAATACCAAGAGAACATAGCAAAATTGGTGATAAAAGTAAATTGGAGAGTTTTTTAAAATTACATGTCCTATTAGAATCATGAAAGATTTTTTTTGGACTTGACTGTCTCTTTAAACAGAAATAAAGCCTGGTTTACCTATGAAACCTATATATATATATATATTTATTTTGGGGGTAAAAACAGCTATCAGTGGATAACAGTTTCAACTAGCTATTTATTTACAGAATTATGAAATTATTGAAAATGTACCCTAAAAAAGTAAAAATCACAGGCCCCAAAAACCTGTAGCGTTCTAAGTGTAGAAAAAATTTATTTATTTATTTTTATTAAAGAAAAGTTACATGACAGGTATATTTTGATACAGAAGAAACCATATGGGGCCCGATCCGATATGCAGCGTCGCTCGCAAAAGCCGGCGACGCAGAATTTTGCGCTGGTTTTGTATCCTATATACGGCATAACCTAGAAGTTACACTCATATATTTCTGCCTTCGCCCGTAGTTTTTTGGGCCATAGGCAGGTATACCAAACCCGCGCAGTTTGGTATCCAATATACAGCGTAAGGACTTACGTGGCAAAAATGGACAAATCTTACTCCATTTTCACCTCGCCACAAAATGCAGCCGTAGTAAGCCTTATGCTGTCTATTGGAGCCCCGTAACTCCCTAAACTACCTGCTAAATAAAACCTAACACCTAACGCATGCGCAATGTCTATCTACCTGTCAACAGCGATCTGCTAAATGAAACCTAACACCTAACGCATGCGCAATGTCTACCTGTCAAGTGTCAACCGTGATCCCCCGCCGCGATCCCTAATAAAGTGTTTAACCCCTAAACTGCTGCTCCCTGACCCCACTGCCACCTACAATAAAAGTATAACCCCCTAATGTGATCCCCCTACACCGTCACCATCTACATTACATACCCCCTAATGTGAGCCCCTTACACCGCCGCCATCTACCTTACCTACCCACTAAAGTGAGCCCCTTACACCGTCGCCATCTACCTTACCTACCCACTAAAGTGAGCCCCTTACACCACCGCCATCTACCTTACCTACACACTAAAGTGAGCTCCTTACACCGCCGCCATCTACCTTACCTACCCCCTAAAGTGATCTCCTACCCCGCCGCCACCTATTTTTAAAAATATTAACCCCTAATTTAATCTCCCTACACCGCCGCCACCTATATTAAACACATTAACCCCTAATCTAATCCCCCTACACCGCCGCCAGCTATATTAACTATATTAACCCTAATTATATTAGGGTTAATATAGTTAATATCGTTATTATATTATATATATATATATATATATATATATATATATATATATATATATATATATATATATATACAGGGAGTGCAGAATTATTAGGCAAATTAGTATTTTGACCACATCATCCTCTTTATGCATGTTGTCTTACTCCAAGCTGTATAGGCTCAAACGCCTACTACCATTTAAGCATATTAGGTGATGTGCATCTCTGTAATGAGAAGGGGTGTGGTCTAATGACATCAACACCCTATATCAGGTGTGCATAATTATTAGGCAACTTCCTTTCCTTTGGCAAAATGGGTCAAAAGAAGGACTTGACAGGCTCAGAAAAGTAAAAAATAGTGAGATATCTTGCAGAGGGATGCAGCACTCTTAAAATTGCAAAGCTTCTGAAGCGTGATCATCGAACAATCAAGCGTTTCATTCAAAATAGTCAACAGGGTCGCAAGAAGCATGTGGAAAAACCAAGGCGCAAAATAACTGCCCATGAACTGAGAAAAGTCAAGCGTGCAGCTGCCAAGATGCCACTTGCCACCAGTTTGGCCATATTTCAGAGCTGCAACATCACTGGATTGCCCAAAAGCACAAGGTGTGCAATACTCAGAGACATGGCCAAGGTAAGAAAGGCTGAAAGATGACCACCACTGAACAAGACACACAAGCTGAAACGTCAAGACTGGGCCAAGAAATATCTCAAGACTGATTTTTCTAAGGTTTTATGGACTGATGAAATGAGAGTGAGTCTTGATGGGCCAGATGGATGGGCCCGTGGCTGGATTGGTAAAGGGCAGAGAGCTCCAGTCCGACTCAGACGCCAGCAAGGTGGAGGTGGAGTACTGTTTTGGGCTGGTATCATCAAAGATGAGCTTGTGGGGCCTTTTCGGGTTGAGGATGGAGTCAAGCTCAACTCCCAGTCCTGCTGCCAGTTTCTGGAAGACACCTTCTTCAAGCAGTGGTACAGGAAGAAGTCTGCATCCTTCAAGAAAAACATGATTTTCATGCAGGACAATGCTCCATCACACGCGTCCAAGTACTCCACAGCGTGGCTGGCAAGAAAGGGTATAAAAGAAGAAAATCTAATGACATGGCCTCCTTGTTCACCTGATCTGAACCCCATTGAGAATCTGTAGTCCATCATCAAATGTGAGATTTACAAGGAGGGAAAACAGTACACCTCTCTGAACAGTGTCTGGGAGGCTGTGGTTGCTGCTGCACGCAATGTTGATGGTGAACAGATCAAAACACTGACAGAATCCATGGATGGCAGGCTTTTGAGTGTCCTTGCAAAGAAAGGTGGCTATATTGGTCACTGATTTGATTTTGTTTTGTTTTTGAATGTCAGAAATGTATATTTGTGAATGTTGAGATGTTATATTGGTTTCACTGGTAAAAATAAATAATTGAAATGGGTATATATTTGTTTTTTGTTAAGTTGCCTAATAATTATGCACAGTAATAGTCACCTGCACACACAGATATCCCCCTAAAATAGCTATAACTAAAAACAAACTAAAAACTACTTCCAAAACTATTCAGCTTTGATATTAATGAGTTTTTTGGGTTCATTGAGAACATGGTTGTTGTTCAATAATAAAATTAATCCTCAAAAATACAACTTGCCTAATAATTCTGCACTCCCTGTATATATATATATATATATATATATATATATATATATATATATATATATATATATATATATATATATATTAAGTATAATAACCCTATCTAACTCTAACATCCCTAACTAAATTCTTATTAAAATAAATCTAATTAATATTAATATTACTAATTAAAATATTCCTATTTAAATCTAAATACATACCTATAAAATAAACCCTAAGATAGCTACAATGTAATTAATAATTACATTGTAGTTATTTTAGGGTTTATATTTATTTTACAGGTAAATTGGTATTTATTTTAACTAGGTACAATAGATATTAAATAGTTAATAACTATTTAATAGCTACCTAGTTAAAATAATTACCAATTTACCTGTAAAATAAATCCGGGAGCGGCGGTTTAGGGGTTAATACATTTATTATTGTTAGGATAGTGAGGGGGGATAGCTGATAGAGGGTTAGACGTGTCGGGCTATGTTTGGGAGGCATGTTAGACAGTATGGGAGATTTAATAACTTTAGTCAGGTTTTGTAGGCGCAGGCAGTTTCAAAAGTGCCGTAAGTCACTGGCGACTCCAGAAATTTGTACTTACGCAGATTTCTGGACATCGCTGGTTTGTCAGACTTACGGCACTTTAGCCTCTGACGGCGCCGTATATGGGATAGTTAGTTGCGAGCTGAAACTACGGGCGGCGGGGGTTCCCTTGCTTGCGCCGCAAACTACATTCTTTATCGGATTGCGCCCATGATGTGTAATACAGTCTGTCAAATAGTAGGTAATAGAGGAGGTATACATAGTAGTTGTACTATATCATAATAGAATTTCTATAACAAGTAATACATTGAGTGATTAAGCAATGAGAACCTTAAACAACACCCATAAACTACCCCTAATATGCCGACCGGACATCACCGCCACTTTAATAAATATATTAACCCCTAAACCGCTGCACTCCCGCCTTGCAAACACTAGTTCAATTTTATTAACCCCTAATCTGCCTGCCCTAACATCTCCGACACCTAGCTACATTTATTAACCCCTAATCTGCCGACCCCAATGTCGCAGCTACTATTTAAAATGTATTAACCCCTAAACCTAAGACTAACCCTAACAGCCCCCTAACTTAAACATAATTTAAATAAAACAAAATAAAATTACTATCATTAACTTAATTATTCCTATTTAAAACTAAATACTTACCTGTAAAATAAACCATAAGCTGGCTACAATATAACTAATAGTTACATTGTAGCTAGCTTTGGGTTTATTTTTATTTTACAGGCAACTTTGTATTTATTTTAACTAGGTACAATAGTTATTAAATAATTATTAACTATTTAATAACTTCCTAGTTAAAATAAGTACAAATATACCTGTAAAATAAACCCTAACCTAAGTTACAATTACACCTAACACTACACTATAATTAAATTAATTACCTAAACTGCCTGCAATTAATTACAATTAAATTAAATATACTAAATTACGAGAAAACCCCCCCCCCCCACTAAATTACAGAAAATAAAAAATAAATTACAAATGTTTAAACTAATTACACATAATCTACAAAATTATGTTAGGGGGCGTACTGTAACAGTGGTTCTATGGTAACAGTGTGACAGTTCTATAATATTGTACTAAAAGGAGTTATGTGGGTATAAATCTATCTACACTATGTGCCGTAAGAGGCTATATACTATATGTCCCCAGTGTTTAACATAAACTACTCATTAAAAAAATAAATGTAAGTGAATGTGATGAGCAAATATTAGATGGCACAATTGAAATTATGCAGAAATAACAGATATAATAATCCTAGATGGTATAATCAACAGTGTGAGTATATAAATACAATATAAAATAGTAGCAAGGAATGATTAAATCTACAGTGTAGGTATATAAATCAAAGTCTCTGGTGATGACAGAGTAATCGATGAAGGCAGCAATCTGTGACGGACCAGGCCAGGATCCAGGAACAGCAGTCTAAAAGAGCAAAAGAAGACAGATGCGCCACATGGCCCAATATTGTTTGATACAAGGGAATAATATTGATGTGTGACAAATACACTCACATGTGTTGGAGGACCTCAATTAGTGCTGTAGGAGCAGTCTGGGATCTATAACAGTCACCCAAAAGACCGACCTCCTAAGATTGGTATAGGATCTGTAGTAGAGAAATATAAAAGACACAAAGTGCCTATATAGGATCTATACTAATTGAGGTGCTCCAACACATGTGAGTGTATTTGTCACACATTTATATTATTCCCTTGGATCAAACAATATTGGACAGACTATTGAGTGTGGATTTTCAAAGCCGCATAAGAACCAAGCAAGCCAGGATTACAAGGAGACACACTCCCCCCACGATCCGGTTACCTGATTGGCCTCCAACGGAACACGTGGAACATACAACGTCAGGGAGAGGAAGCAAGCCGCCGGGAATTTCAAACGGAGAGACTCTGATCCTCCATTAAGGTATATCAGTAGCGAACTGCTTCCCAAGACCCCTACACAACGAGGTAAGACACGATCAGAAGTCCGGTTAGGGGGAGTGCAACACTAGCATAACATTGCTCAATTTGGAGACACGAAAGAAATCCAAAGAACTCAGTTGTGGCCACAACTTTTTTATACACCTCATTGCAACATTGTATATACAATCCACAAGTTAAATTCGAGACACACAGGGAGTGTACTCCAGAGTTTTGATACTACTTCAAAAGCCTTACCCAAGTAGCCTTTTTTAGAACAACAGGTTTTTATATGTATGCATATGCAATTAGTGGTTAATGATACCATTTTGATTTTATTTTGTGCAACATTTTTATCTGTGTAACATTGTATTTATTATGTGAATTGCCATATAAATATTATTTGAGTATACATAAGTCTAGCGTCATCCCTATATATTACGAAGGAGTGTAAAAATATTTTTTCCGATACCACGGTACCAGGTTGTTAAAGGTATATAACGATAGCACAAATATAGCACTGGTGTTAAGGTACAAACAATACCAGGTTGTCAAAGGTATAAAACTAGCACAATACATATAGCAGTGGGGTACCACTATGATACACTAAGGAGTTTTTAGAACATTTTTTTGATAAATTTCAGATACAGGAAATTTGAAGGTATAACATAGTACCAGGTTCTTAAAGGTATACATATAGAACAAAATACATTTCACTATCACTAAGACACATGACAGGTTGATAAAACACAGGAGTATTTTATGAATAATACACACAAATAATTAGATAATATATACAATTATCACTAATATCTAGTCCAACTCACAGCTAATACTACTAGCGCTCCCCACCCCCACCACATACACTTCGTATATCTCTGATATTGGGAGAATATCAGAATTGGGGTAGCATTGTGAGCTGAAAAGGTCTGACAATAGCACACGCCACACACACCTCTAGCATAGATCAAACAATATTGGGCCATGTGGCGCATCTGTCTTCTCTTGCACTTTTACACCTAATCTAATCCCCCTAATAAAATAAAAAAGCCCCCCAAAATAATAAAATTCCCTACCCTATACTAAATTACAAATAGCCATTGCCCTAAAGTAATCAGCTCTTTTACCTGTAAAAAAAAATACAATGCCCCCCCAACATTAAAACCCACCACCCACACACCCAACCCTACTCTAAAACCCACCCAATCCCCCCTTAATAAAACCTTACACTACCCCCTTGAAGATCACCCTACCTTGAGCCAGCTTTTATCTGAGGAAACGACCCAGTTGGGGTTGAGAAACGTGTCATATTAAAGCTATTTTAATTAAGAAGTTGTCCGTGTTGTGATATATCCATTCATATTACAACAACACACCAAGTCCATTACTTCATTTGAAACAATAGGCACTCAGAGGAGCTCGCCTAGTGGGAACCAGGAGAAGACTTCAAGGAACGCAGTCCCCCCAGTGTACTAGCCACTGTTAAGTGCTAGCAAGCTGTTACGCACTGGTCACAGCACAGTGCCATTTGCTCTGGTAAGCATATTACCTGTTTACATCTATATCCACATTACCAGACGTTATTACTCTATTGTGGTGCCCTCTCTTCCTTTTCTCTCTTAGTTTAAAAAATTTGTAAATATTTTTTTATTTTCTGTAATTTAGTGGGGGTTTTTTTTTCATAATTTAGTTTATTTAATTGTAATTAATTGTAGGTAGTTTTGGTAATTAAGGTTAGGTTAGGTTTTATTTTACAGGTACTTTTGCATTTATTTTAGCTAGGTAGTTATTAAATAGTTAATAACTATTTAATAACTATTCTATCTAGTTAAAATAAATACAAAGTTGCCTGTAAAATAAATATAAATCCTAAGCTAGCTACAATTTAACTATTACTTATATTGTAGCTAGCTTAGTGTTTATTTTATAGGTATTTAGTTTTAACTAGGAATTATTTAGTTAATAGTATGTAGTTATTTTATTTAGATTTATTTAAATTATATTTAAGTTAGGGGGGTGTTAGGGTTAGACTTAGGTTTAGGGGTTAATAACTTTATTATAGTGGCGGTGATGTTGGCGGCGGCAGATTAGGGGTTAATACATTTAATATAGTTGCAGCAACGTGGGGGGGGCAGATTAGGGGTTAATAAATATAATGTAGGGTTCTGCGATGTTGGGGCGGCAGATTAGGGGTTAATACATATAATGTAGGTGGCGTCGGTGTCCGGAGCGGCAGAGTAGGGGTTAATAAGTTTAGTTAGGTTGTGGCGACGTTGGGGGGGCATATTGTGGGTTAATAAATATAATGTAGGTGTCGGCGATGTTGGGGGCAGCAGATTAGGGGTTCATAGGGATAATGTAGGTGGTGGTGGTGTCCAGAGCGGCAGATTAGGGGTTAATAATATAATGTAGGTGGCAACGATGTCGGGGACGGCAGATTAGGGGTTAATAAGTGTAAGATTAGGGGTGTTTAGACTCGGGGTTCATGTTAGGGTTTTAGGTGTAGACATAAAATTCCCCCCATAGGAATCAATGGAGCTGCGTTAGGAGCTGAACGCTGCTTTTTTGTAGGTGTTAGGTTTTTTTCAGCCGGCTCAGCCCCATTGTTTCCTATGGGGAAATTGTGCACGAGCCCGTTCAGCCAGCTCACCGCTACCGTAAGTAGTGATGTCGCAAACTTAAAATTTTCCGTTCGCAAACGGCGAACGCGAACTTCCGCAACTGTTCGCGAACAGGCGAACTGGGAGAACCTCCATTGACTTCAATACGCAGGCAAATTTTAAAACCCACAGGGACTCTTTCTGGCCACAATAGTGATGGAAAAGTTGTTTCAAGGGTACTAACACCTGGACTGTGGCATGCCGGAGGGGGATCCATGGCAAAACTCCCACGGAAAATTACATAGTTGATGTAGAGTCTGGTTTTAATCTATAAAGGGCATAAATCACCTAACATTCCTAAATTGTTTGGAATAACGTGCTTTAAAACATCAGGTATGATGTTGTATCGATCAGGTAGTGTATGGGTTACGCCTGCTTTACAGTGACAGACCAAACTCCCCGTTTAACGCACCGCAAACAACCACAAACAGTCCATTTGCACAACCGCAAACTCCCCATTTGTACAAGGTTGGATACCAAGCTAGCCATGTCCCGTTCCTTGTCCTCACTGATGTCATTGAAGGTCTCTTCCTCCACCCAGCCACGTACAACACCAAGGGTCCCCCGAAAGGTGGCAACAAGCCCCCTGGGATGCCTGTGTTTGGTCTTCCACCTCCTCAAAGCCACCTTCCTCCTCTCCTCTGACTCCTCTTCTTCAGACTCCTCTCTCTGCGTTGCCTCTCTCTGCGTTTATTATAAGGTGTATTAAGTAGTACTATTCCTATCAGTTTAAAACCTGTTCCGTCCCCTATCAGGGGACGTGTATATGGCATGGATTTTAGGAACCAGGAGATGGAAAAAGATGCTTGGTCGATCCCCCTACTTCAAATTTGGGGCACTGCGCGTGCAATCACGGCCGGACTTTTAGCCGACGGACATTTGGCAGATGGAAATTTGGCCGACGGACATTTGGCCGAAACACAAGTGGCTGTCAGATAACAGTCCAGCCACAAGATGGATAGATTTGATAGATAGATAGATAGATAGATAGATACATAGATTAGATAGATAGATCAATAGATGCAATAGATACATTTGATAGATACGATAGATAGATAGATAAATTTGATAGATAAATAGATAGATTTGATAGATAGATAATTTCCCAGACAGAGAATTACAAGACTTGCGGTCTGAGACCCATGGTAAGGTTCCCAGAGGCAGTTGCGACGCCAGGGGACTTGTATATGGCATGGATTTTAGGAACCGGGAGATGGGAAAAGATGCTTGGTCGGTCCTCCTACTTCAAATTTGGGGCACTGCGCATGCAATCTACTGGGCCACCAGATATGAGTGTTGTGTTAAGTAGTACTATTCTTATCAGTTTAATCCCTGTTACGTCCCCTATCAGGGGACGTGTATATGGCATGGATTTTAGGAACCGGGAGATGGAAAAAGATGCTTGGTCGGTCCTCCTACTTCAAATTTGGGGCACTGCGCGTGCAATCACGGCCGGACTTTTAGCCGACGGACATTTGGCAGATGGAAATTTGTCCGACGGACATTTGGCCGAAACACAAGTGGCTGTCAGATAACAGTCCAGCCACAAGATAGATAGATTTGATAGATAGATAGATAGATACATAGATTAGATAGATAGATCAATAGATGCAATAGATACATTTGATAGATACGATAGATAGATAGATAGAAATATAAATTTGATAGATAAATAGATAGATTTGATAGATAGATAATTTCCCAGACAGAGAATTACAAGACTTGCGGTCTGAGACCCATGGTAAGGTTCCCAGAGGCAGTTGCGATGCCAGGGGACTTGTATATGGCATGGATTTTAGGAACCGGGAGATGGGAAAAGATGCTTGGTCGGTCCTCCTACTTCAAATTTGGGGCACTGCGCATGCAATCTACTGGGCCACCAGATATGAGTGTTGTGTTAAGTAGTACTATTCTTATCAGTTTAATCCCTGTTACGTCCCCTATCAGGGGACGTGTATATGGCATGGATTTTAGGAACCGGGAGATGGAAAAAGATGCTTGGTCGGTCCTCCTACTTCAAATTTGGGGCACTGCGCGTGCAATCTACTGTGCCACCAGATATGAGTGATGTGTTAAGTAGTGCTATTCTTATCAGTTTAATCCCTGTTATGTCCCCTATCAGGGGATGTGTATATGGCATGGATTTTAGGAACCGGGAGATGGAAAAAGATGCTTGGTCGGAGTCTGGTTTTAATCTATAAAGGGCATAAATCACCTAACATTCCTAAATTGTTTGGAATAACGTGCTTTAAAACATCAGGTATGATGTTGTATCGATCAGGTAGTGTATGGGTTACGCCTGCTTTACAGTGACAGACCAAACTCCCCGTTTAACGCACCGCAAACAACCACAAACAGTCCATTTGCACAACCGCAAATTCCCCATTTGTACAAGGTTGGATACCAAGCTAGCCAAGTCTCCTTCCTTGTCCTCACTGATGTCATTGAAGGTCTCTTCCTCCACCCAGCCACGTACAACACCAAGGGTCCCCCGAAAGGTGGCAACAAGCCCCCTGGGATGCCTGTGTTTGGTCTTCCACCTCCTCAAAGCCACCTTCCTCCTCTCCTCTGACTCCTCTTCTTCAGACTCCTCTCTCTGCGTTGCCTCTCTCTGCGTTTATTATAAGGTGTATTAAGTAGTACTATTCCTATCAGTTTAAAACCTGTTCCGTCCCCTATCAGGGGACGTGTATATGGCATGGATTTTAGGAACCAGGAGATGGAAAAAGATGCTTGGTCGATCCTCCTACTTCAAATTTGGGGCACTGCGCGTGCAATCACGGCCGGACTTTTAGCCGACGGACATTTGGCAGATGGAAATTTGGCCGACGGACATTTGGCCGAAACACAAGTGGCTGTCAGATAACAGTCCAGCCACAAGATGGATAGATTTGATAGATAGATAGATAGATAGATACATAGATTAGATAGATAGATCAATAGATGCAATAGATACATTTGATAGATACGATAGATAGATAGATAAATTTGATAGATAAATAGATAGATTTGATAGATAGATAATTTCCCAGACAAAGAATTACAAGACTTGCGGTCTGAGACCCATGGTAAGGTTCCCAGAGGCAGTTGCGACGCCAGGGGACTTGTATATGGCATGGATTTTAGGAACCGGGAGATGGGAAAAGATGCTTGGTCGGTCCTCCTACTTCAAATTTGGGGCACTGCGCATGCAATCTACTGGGCCACCAGATATGAGTGTTGTGTTAAGTAGTACTATTCTTATCAGTTTAATCCCTGTTACGTCCCCTATCAGGGGACGTGTATATGGCATGGATTTTAGGAACCGGGAGATGGAAAAAGATGCTTGGTCGGTCCTCCTACTTCAAATTTGGGGCACTGCGCGTGCAATCACGGCCGGACTTTTAGCCGACGGACATTTGGCAGATGGAAATTTGGCCGACGGACATTTGGCCGAAACACAAGTGGCTGTCAGATAACAGTCCAGCCACAAGATAGATAGATTTGATAGATAGATAATTTCCCAGACAAAGAATTACAAGACTTGCGGTCTGAGACCCATGGTAAGGTTCCCAGAGGCAGTTGCGACGCCAGGGGACTTGTATATGGCATGGATTTTAGGAACCGGGAGATGGAAAAAGATGCTTGGTCGGTCCTCCTACTTCAAATTTGGGGCACTTCGCGTGCAATCTAATGTGCCACCAGATAGGAGTGGTGTGTTAAGTAGTACTATCAGTTTAATCCCTGTTATGTGCCTTTTTTTTGGTTTGGTTTATGAAGCCACAGTGCAGCACCAGAGGCCAGAAAAATTTGGCATGTACACATGCCTGGAAAATTAGGTATTGTTGCCAGAAAAATTGATGTTTGTTTCCCAGGCAGAAAGTGCCCTAAAACATTGCGGCTTGAACCCTAGTTGGTGGCGGATAAGTCACGCAAGTCATCCGGCATTCGAAGATATGCAGCGTGTGGACCATTTTTAGCCCAAGGCAGCTCATTTCATCAGGCCTTTTTTACTCGAATGTATCACCCAATGTCAGTCCCTTCGGTATCCATCCCTCATTCATCTTAATAAAGGGGAGGTAATCGAGACTTTTTTGACCTAGGCGACTTCTCTTCTCAGTGACAATACCTCCTGCTGCACTGAAGTTCCTTTCTGACAGGACACTTGAAGCGGGGCAGGCCAGAAGTTCTATCGCAAATTGGGATAGCTCAGGCCACAGGTCAAGCCTGCACACCCTGTAGTCAAGGGGTTCATCGCTCCTCAGAGTGTCGAGATCTGCAGTTAAAGCGAGGTAGTCTGCTACCTGTTGGTCGAGTTGTTCTCTGAGGGTGGATCCCGAAGGGCTGTGGCGATGCATAGGACTTAAAAAGCTCTGCATGTCCTCCATCAACAACACGTCTGTAAAGCATCCTGTCCTTGCCAGTGGGGTCGTGGGAGGAGGAGGATTACTTACACCTTTTCCCCTGTTAGATTCCCGTTGTGCTGTGACATCACCCTTATACGCTGTGTAAAGCATACTTTTTAATTTATTTTGGAACTGCTGCATCCTTTCCGACTTGCAGTAATTTGGTAACATTTCAGGCACTTTATGCTTATACCGGGGCTCTAGTAGCGTGGACACCCAGTACAGGTTGTTTTCCTTCAGCTTTTTTATACGAGGGTCCCTCAACAGGCAAGACAGCATGAAAGACCCCATTTGCACAAGGTTGGATGCCGAGCTACTCATGTCCCGTTCCTCGTCCTCAGTGATCTCACTGAAGGTATCTTCTTCCGCCCAGCCACGTACAACACCACGGGTACCAGATAGGTGACAACGAGCACCCTGGGATGCCTGTTGTGGTTGGTCTTGCTCCTCCTCCTCAAAGCCACATTCCTCCTCTGACTCCTCTTCCTCACAATCCTCTTCCAGCGTTGCCACTGGTCCAGCAAGCGATGCTGATAAGCTTGTTTCTGGTGGTGATGGTGACCACAACTCTTCCTCTTCCTCTTCACGCTCATCTACGGCCTGATCCAGCACTTTTCGCAGGGACGCTCCAGGAAGAAAACAAATGGTATGATGTCGCTGATGGTGCCTTCGGTGCGACTGACTAGGTTTGTCACCTCCTCAAAAGGACGCATGAGCCTACAGGCATTGCGCATGAGCGTCCAGTAACGTGGCAAAAAAATCCCCAGCTCCGCAGAGGCTGTCCTAGCATCCCGGTCATACAAATACTCGTTAATGGCTTTTTCTTGTTGGAGCAGGCGGTCGAACATTAGGAGTGTTGAATTCCAACATGTCGGATTGTCGCAAATCAAGCTCCTCACTGGCATGTTGTTTCGCCGCTGGATATCGGATAAGTGCGCCATGGCAGTGTAGGAACGCCTGAAATGGCCACACACCTTCCTGGCCTGCTTAAGGACATCCTGTAAGCCTGGGTACTTATGCACAAAGCCTTGTATGATCAGATTACACACATGTGCCATGCACGGCACATGTGTCAACTTGGCCAATTTCAATGCCGCCACCAAATTACTTCCATTGTCAGAAACCACTTTGCCGATCTCCAGTTGTAGCGGAGTCAGCCACTGATCCACCTGTGCATTCAGGGCAGACAGGAGTGCTGGTCCGGTGGGACTTTCTTCTTTCAGGCAAGTCAACCCCAAGATGGCGTTACACTGCCGTATCCGGGATGTGGAATAGTACATGGGGAGCTGGGGGGTACCATTGATGTGGAGCAAGACGCAGCAGCAGAAGAGGACTCAGCCGAGGAGGTTATGGAAGAGGATGGAGTAGGAGGAGTAGAGGAGGTGGCAGCAGGCCTGCCTGCAAGTCGTGGCGGTGTCACCAACTCCTCTGCAGAGCCACGCATTCCATGCTTGGTAGCCATCAACAGGTTTACCCAATGCGCAGTGTAGGTGATATACCTGCCCTGACCATGCTTTGCAGACCAGCCATCAGTGGTCAAATGGACCCTTGCCCCAACACAGTGTGCCAGACATGCCATTACTTCCTTTTGCACAATCGAGTACAGGTTGGGGATTGCCTTTTGTGCAAAGAAATTTCGGCCGGGTACCTTCCACTGCGGTGTCCCAATAGCTACAAATTTTTTGAACGCCTCAGACTCCACCAGCTTGTATGGTAAAAGCTTACGGGCTAAGAGTTCAGACAAACCAGCTGTCAGACACCGGGCAAGGGGGTGACTTTGTGACATTGGCTTCTTACGCTCAAACATGTCCTTGACAGACACCTGACTGTGGGCAGATGAGCAGGAACTGCTTCAAAAGAGAGACAGAGTGGCGGATGGTTGAGAGGGGGCAAGGAGGACAGCAGTGGTTGACATGGCTGAAGATGCTGGACCAGGAGGAGGATGGTGGCTTTGAGTTTGTGTGCTTCTTCTACTCATGTGTTGATCCCATAAGCGTTTGTGATGTGGATCATGTGCCTTCGCAAAGCAGTTGTACCTAGGTGGGTGTTGGACTTCCCACGACTTTCTTTTGGCACAGGTTGCAAATGGCATCACTGTTGTCAGAGGCAGACACACAAAAAAAATGCCACACTGCTGAGCTCTGCGATGACGGAATTCTGGTGGTGGCAACAGCATGTGTTGATTGGCGTGCTGTCTGGCTGACCCCGGGTGCCGATGCATGCTGTCTGACTGTGCCACTAGCTCCTTGCGACGACCTCCCCCTGCTTCCAACTCGTCTCCTCCTCTCTGTCTCCCCATCTGAACTTTCCCCCTGTTCTTCTTCTCTTCTAGTGGGCACCCACGTGACATCCACGGACGCTTCGTCATCATCAACCGCTTCACTTGTATCTGACAAATCAACAAAGGAAGCAGCAGCGGGTACAACATCATCATCATCACACCATACGTCCATGTCTTTAATGCTGCCTGACTAAGACAAATCACTGTTATCTACATCCTCTGTCAATGATGGTTGCGCATCACTCATTTCTTCCAACTGATGTGTAAAAAACTCCTCTGACAGATCAAGTGAAGCGGCTGTGGTTCTAGTGTTGGTGGTGGCGGCAGGCGGGCGAGTGGTAACTTGAGAGGTGCCTGAAGATAAGCTGGAGGAGGATGGTGCGTCAAGGTTCGGAGCGGAAGATATAGAAGATTGGGTGTCTTGTGTTAAAATGTCAACTATTTCCTCAGAACATTTCGAGTTCATGGGACGTGGCCTCTGAACACTGGACATTATTCTAGGGCCAAAGGGAATCACAGCACCACGACCATTATGGCACCTGCGGGGTGGCCTGCCTCTGCCTGTCATTTTTTTTAAATGTAGACTTACACTACTATTAAACAAGATATGAGTGGTGGCACTGGGCAAGTGGGCACAGTATACGCTGTGAGCCTGACACAAAAAAGCAGACTGATGTTTCACAGTCCAAAAAGTTTTTTTTTTTTTTAAATGTACACTTACACTACTATTAAACAAGATATGAGTGGTGGCACTGGGCAAGTGGGCACAGTATACGCTGTGAGCCTGACACAAAAAAGCAGACTGATGTTTCACAGTCCAAAAAGTTTTTTTTTTTTTTTAAATTTACACTTACACTACTATTAAACAAGATATGAGTGGTGGCACTGGGCAAGTGGGCACAGTATACGCTGTGAGCCTGACACAAAAAGCAGACTGATGTTTCACACTCCAAAATGTTTTTATTTTTTTAAATGTACACTTACACTATTATTAAACAACATATGAGTGGTGGCACTAGGCAAGTGGGCCCAGTATAAGCTGTGAGCCTGACACAAAAAAGCAGGCTGATGTTTCACATTCCAAAAAGTTTTTATTTTTTTTAAATGTACACTTACACTACTATTAAACAAGATATGAGTGGTGGCACTGGGCAAGTGGGCACAGTATACGCTGTGAGCCTGACACAAAAAAGCAGACTGATGTTTCACACTCCAAAAAGTTTTTATTTTTTTAAATGTACACTTACACTACTATTAAACAAGATATGAGTGGTGGCACTGGGCAAGTGGGCACAGTATACGCTGTGAGCCTGACACAAAAAAGCAGACTGATGTTTCACACTCCAAAAAGTTTTTATTTTTTTAAATGTACACTTACACTACTTTTAAACAAGATATCAGTGGTGGCACTGGGCAAGTGGGCACAGTATACGCTGTGAGCCTGACACAAAAAAGCAGACTGATGTTTCACAGTCCAAAAAGTAACTACTGTTACACCAGATATGAGTGGTGGCGCTGGGCAAGTGGGCCTGGCACACACGCTGGCAGGCAAGCATCTGCAATTAGATTACACTAGCAGACTGATGTTTCACAGTCAAAAATGATTTTTTTTTTAAATTTACACTACTGTTACACCAGATATGAGTGGTGGCACTGGGCAAGTGGCTTGGCAGGCAGGCAGGCAACTGCAATTAGATTACACAGGGAAAAAAAATAATTAAAAAAATGATGTTCTAGACCTTAAAAGGGCTTTTTGGGGTGCTGTCCTTACAGCAGAGATCAGATGAGTCCTTCAGGACTGTAGTGGACACTGAATACACTAGCCTAGCTATCAATTTCCCTATTAAATCACCAGCAGCTACACTGTCCCTCCTCTCACTAACAATGCAGCTTCCGAATGAATCTAAAATGGCTGCTGTCCAGGAGCTGGGAGGGTTTGGGAGGGAGGGTCTGCTGCTGATTGGCTGGAATGTGTCTGCAGACTGTGAGATACAGGGTCAAAGTTTACTCAATAATGACGAATAGGGGGCGGATCAAACATCACATATGTTCGCCCGCCGTTGCGAACGCGAACAAGCTATGTTCGCCGGCGAACTATTTGCGACATCACTAACTGTAGGCAGCGCTGGTATTACAGTGAGATGTGGAGCTAAATTTTGCTTAACGCTCACTTTTCTGAGGCTAACGCCGGCTTGCAGAAAGCTTGTAATACCAGCGTTGTCTTAAGGGAGCGGTGAGAAAAAAAGGCTTGTTAGCACCGCACAGCCTTACCGACAAAAACTCGTAATCTAGCCGTATATATTTATAAAGAAGACAACCCAAGGTATTGATCTAGGCCGATTTTCGCTATTTGATATGACCAGTTTGCAGTCAGATGTGTACCAAATCGGACATATAAAAATAAAATCATTAACTTTTTCACTAACTTTGGGTTTCTCACAGAAATTATTTACACATAGCATTTGTAGTCATAAGAAAAATGCCCACAGACGCTTCTCTAGGATCCCCTTTGTTCAGAATTAGCAGACATGTATAGGTTTACCATTGCTTTTGGTAATCAGAAGGTTACTAATTGCACCTGCGCACTGCACTTCTAAAAGAGGATTTTTAGACACGTTATGTCAAAGGGTGCAGGGCTCTTTGGAATAACATAACAGCTCAAACGTTAAAAATTGACCCCAAAAACTATATATATTTATAAAGAAGACAACCCAAGGTATCTCTAGGATCCCATGTGTTCAGAATAAGCAGACATGTATGGGTCTGTCATTGGTTTTGGTAATTAAAAGGTTGCTAATTGCATCTGTGAATCAAAACTCTGAATGGGGATTTTTAGATTTCAAAATACACAAAAAGTAACAGCACTACTTAAATATAATAAGAATATTATTCTTATTATATTTAAGTAGTGCTGTTACTTTTTTATTTTTGTTACCAACCTAATATCAAAATGATGCACGAGTAAGGTGTTGCCTACGTACCCACAAATACATATAATACAAAATACTCAGCACACCAATTAGATACAACAATTTTTTAATGATATTTAATGATATAATACATACAAAGATGCAAATATAGTGAGAGGAACCTAGCCTATCCTCATTCAGACTTGCATACAGCACAACACGCTGCAAACAAACACACCACACCAATTTCCCTTAGACATACCTAAGGAAAAGCAAAAATAAGCGTCTTTTCCAAACAGTTCACAGTTCAGATGTAGCACAAAGGCTAAAAAAGTTACTTTGTAATCCACCTATAGTTAAACGATACACCTAGCTTGATTGAAGCTTGTTACAAAGTTCAATACCCAGCTGTTCAAGTATCAAGTGCAAGTACCATGTGTCTAGGGCAATTCTCTCCTCCTGGGTCTCACACCCCACAAATACAAGGTGTATGACAGAGCCCTGATGTATATTAAGTAATCATCAGTTCATTACAGAAATGGTAATGCCTCAGGACTGTATAATAGGCCTCTGTTTGAACTTGTGTGGAACTGGCGTATGGTGCAAAGCTAGTAGTATGTTGAGCACAGTGTATAAACCACCTTAAAGTATCACAGTCCATGTAACAATCAGAGGTTATACTTGCTTATCCTCCGGTTGATCTTTATGTGGGTTCCACTTTTGCAATATGGGCACTGACCCCACTGGTCCCGCTGAGGTACACTCAGTGAGCATGATGCTCTGCACCAATCTTCCACTTCCATCTGCTGGTAGAACCTTTTGAATATAGGAGAAGTCCTGACAAGGAAACCCATAAACACGGTAAGTTTGGAAAGACCGCTTAGGTAACACACTCCGACGCACGTTTTGGGACTCCGCCCTTGAGAGTTCTTCACTCCGCAGCGCTAGTGTTTTTCCTGCAGTTTGTTTCTTGCAGACTAATAGCTGTGGGAAACCTTTATGATTTTTTCGAATTGTTCCACAGGCTACAGTGTCAAAGCAAAATAATATTTTGAAAAGGGGGATACTAGTATAATAATTACCAACATAAAGATGGTACCCATATCCTAACATGGCTGCCCACTTTACCTTGATGTAAAGTAAAGTGGGCAGCCATGTGGATCTAATTTGCAGTTTTTCCCTTCATACACTCTAAAATGTTGTATGTAGCCTGTTTAACTCTCACACAGTTTATACAATTTAATACTATAACATGCTCTTTTAGAGGGAATATATTGTTTAAATTGTAATATACCTTTGATAAGCAAAAGCAAAATAATTTGTTAAAATAATCAATTAGTCAATTAGTATTTTATATAGTCTGTCATAAGTTGGTTCAGTCAAAAGTAGGGTCTTTGTGTTATCGGTAAAGTGGAGGAAACTGTGTAAGGTTTCATACCTTGATATGGGCATTACTGCTGGGAACAGAGGTGTTGAAAATACAGGGTGGGTAGACCAATTTGATTTTATGCTTGGCTTGTGTATGATGCCCATAGTAAGAGTGAGTCCCTATTTTTTTTTTAACTCTGTAATATTTGTTGGGATCCAATTATCTTTAGGGAATTTCTGGGCCAAGCACTGATCTGCATAAAGGTTAGTCTGGCAAGCCATTTCTTTCAAAATAGTATCTGAAAGAAATGTTTTTAAAAAGTCTGCTGGATTGAAATTGGTGATGTCTACATTGATACCAGCAGACTTAGTAAAATCGGAAATTTCAGGGCTAAAAAATCAGGGGGATTCTAAAATAAATTGTCACCTTGAGACTGTAACTTGTTCCTGTGGCCTTTGATTTTTTGGGGGGAATAAGGGGTTCGACATCAGTGTCACTTGTTTCCTCACTTTCTAAATGAGGATGGTATTCTGATTCAGAGGGGCCAATATCAGAGTCTGTATCATTTACAATTTGCTATGCCTCCTCAACATTATAAAATCTTTTTGACATTTTGACAAATCTAAGGTATATACCTTGCTGCAAGAAAAAACAAAATGTGGCAGTATAATATTGTACAGATAACTTCTGCGCTCTCTCTACCTAAAATAATTCCACTAAGAACTATAAAAAAAAGCTTATTTTTTATTTATTTATTATTTTTTGCTTCCGTTAGTAGGTCACCCAATGACAGGAAATGTCGGCATCAGCAGGATTCCCACTGGTCAGCTAAAAAAAAAAAAAGACAGCAGACAGTATAGGTGACAAGTAATAAATCTATACATCTGGAAGCAATTATCAATATATACAGTTATGTCAGAAAAAAACTAATAAAATTGCATATACTGTATATATCTCAGAAAAAAATAAAAAGCTGTTGGTTTAGTGATGCCACAAATAATAAATCAGCTTTGAAAAAAGCTGTTTGTTTAGCGATGCAAAAAATAATAAATTAGCTTTGAAAAAAGCTGTTGGGTTATTGATGGGTTGTCTATAGTTTTCAGAAAAGCTTTTCTGCCACAGAGTAACGATACTTTATTTTTTATTTTTGTTTCATTTTAGCCTATTTGATCACTGCAATAACCTAATTTTGTGATCACATGACAATGAACCACTATTATTGGTTTCTTGTGCTACTATACACTCCCCCTGCCCACAAACATATAATTTTATATTTAAAAAAAAATCAGCAGTGATTATCTCCCCCTCCCCACCCTCTTCCCTATATTTATTTAGATTGTGTATGCCCCTCTCCCTTCAAACCCACTGTGCCATAGTGTAGGGTCACCCTCCCCCCTATCCACTATTAGTGGTTCCTTATGTTGCTATACATGCCCCCTGCCCAAAAACATTTCATTTTATATTTTAAAAAATCAGCCGCGATCATCTCACCCTCCCCTATATTCATTTAGATTGTGTGTGTCCCTCTCCCTTCATACCCACTGTGCCATAGTGTAGGAGTCTATCCTTCCCACCTCCCCCTATTTTTTTATTTGGCCGATCGCTGTGTCATAGTGTAGGGATCTCCCTCCCCTCCTCCTATATATTTATTTGACCACAAAGGCCTGGTCAAGCCTGATCTCTAATGATCCCTCCCTCATCAGTGTAGGTTCCCAGCCCCTCCTCACTATTTTCTGTAGTGTAGGGACCCTCCCTGTCACGCCCACTCCCACTCCCCCTCCCGATCTGGGCCGCCCACCCGCCTCTCGCCCACACCTCCCCGCCGGCACAAGCAACGATTGTTAAAGACGGTGACACACACGGTGTCACCATCTGTAACGATCAGGCATCTGCCCTCATATGGAACCGGAGCTCCTATCGCGCTCCAGTTCCATATGCAGGCAGATGCCTGGAGCTCAGGAACTCAAGCTCTCGGCTATAACTTAACAGCCGACACTGCAGGAGCTTCCTGTAGTTCCGACGTATATATATGTCATGCTGTACGATAGGCAAAGTACCACACAATGTATATATACATTGCATTGGGTGAAGGGGTTAAAGGGCCACTAAACCCAAAATCTTTCTTTCATGATTCAGATAGAACATACAAATTTAAACCACATTACAATTTACTTCTATTATTTATTTTGCTTCATTTTTTAGATATCCTTAGTTGAAGAAAAAGCAATGCACATGGGTGAGCCAATCACATGAGAGTTCTATGTGCAGCAACCAATCGGCAGCTACTGAGCATATCTAGATATGCTTTTCAGCCAAGAATATCAAGAGAATAAAACAAATTAGATAATACAAGTAAATTAGAAAGATGTTTAAAAATGCATTCTCTTTCTAAATCATGAAAGAAAAAATGTGGGTGTCATGTCCCTTTAAGGGAATTAGGTGCTAGTGAAGGTCTTGTGTTTAGAGTTAAATGAAAATTGTATTGTACATTTGTCTTCCCTTTAATGTGTCTCCAATGAGCCATTTTACCTGCTGGAGTGTATTAAATTGTTTACAAATAACTCCTTCACCTTTCATTTGAAATAGTTGATTTTGCCTGTTGAAACTACTACCTATACTAAAAATATGAATAGAATTCTCCATAGAAACACAATGTAAACATCAGTCCAGTGGGAGTGGGAGAAATGTGCACTAAAATGTTAATTTTTAAAGCACACAGAAAGTCTGGCACTCTCTTGCAAGCAAGATTAAATCCAAAAATGGAAGTGTTAGTTACAGCATTTGTCCAAATGTTTTAAGCCCAGAACCACATCAAGGTCTTTTCATCCCTTGGTCCCTAATCTGCAGCCACACAATACATGCCTTCAATCAGACAAACTGAGATAGAGACAAGGGTAGGAATAGCCTTGGTTTTCCTTTGGAAATTGGGACATTTATAACTCAGAGAAAGCTGTGGGAGGGACATTGAATCAGAGCTACCAAACCGTGACAATCCTGCAATATGCAAGACTGTTAGAAGTTCTTATATGTTGCTAGGTCTATATGTACAGTTTATAGTGCTTGCACAAACATAAGTAATGCTGCATATTGTGTTAAAATATCTCTAATATGACCTTTTTTATATAAACATACATATATATTTTTGTTCTGTCAGTAAATGATAACGTTTATGCTTACCCGATAAATTAATTTCTTTCAAGGTGGTGAGAGTCCACAAGTCATCATTTCTCAGATTAAGCTCCTAGCCACTAGGAGGAGAAAAAGATTCCTATAAGTTCCAAGAGTATTCTATCCCTCTCACTGATAAGCCAGTCTTACATATAGCCAAGAAGGAGGAAAGGACGCAACAGGTAATTGAGGTGAAAAACTAGAACTTCCACCAGATAAACAACAATGGAAATATATTAAAAGCTTTGTGGACTCTCACCACCTGAAAATAAATTAATTTATCAGGTAAGCATAATTTTCATTTGTTTTCTTTCGTAAGTTGGTAAGCGTAAGGTAGTGAAAATCCATGAGTTCATTACTTCTGGGAAACTAATACTCAAGCTGTGGAGTCCATGAGTAATGAGGTATAAAAATATGGAAAAAGGCACACACCTGCTGCCTGGAGGATTTTCCTACCAAAAGCTGTTTCTGAAGAAGCAAAAACATCCAAATGGCCCTGCAAATTTGTTCTACTGAAGCCTCATTTTTAAATGCTGAGAGAGTAGAAACTGATCTGGTAGAATGAGCAATTATCGCTTTAGGGGAGATTCTCCAACCTCCATGTAATCCTTTATGGATTAAAAGCTTTAACCACAAAGCTAAATTAATGGTCATGGGTTTTTAACACTTCTGTGGACCTGAGCAAATGGAATGGCAACTGATGCCACAATCATCAGACCTAGTACCTTCATACAGAGAGCTACCGTACGATTGGGAGAGGATTGAAGCTGGGCAGAAGTTGACTGCAACTTTAGTTTCCTCTGATCTGTTAAAGGAAGTGTCATTGAAATGTAATCAATTATCGCTCCCAGAAAGACACTCTTGTCTGAGGAGATAGAGAACTATTTGTTACCTTGATTATCCAACCATGCTATGGAAGAAATGACCAAAGATTGTTCGTATGAGAAAGTGATAAAGGTAAAGATGGGGCCTAAACCAATATTTCATCCAGCCAAAAATATGCATTGAGCCCTGATTACAGATGACAGAGTTCACAGAACCTTTGTGAAAATTCATGGAGCAGTAGTCAGACCAAACAGTAGAGCAACAGACTGAAAATGTTTGTCCAGATAAGCAAATCTGAGGAACTAAAAATGATGGTCTTTGGGAAAACAATGAAAACATTGGAATACAAATCCTGTCTTCATTCCTCAAAAGGAACATAATGGATCACTCCCTTGATTTCCAGATCTCAAATACATCAAAAAAATGCTTGAGCCTTTACAGGATTCTTTGAAATGTTGGACAATGTTGTATGAAGAAACCTTCCGCTGGGAGGCCTTGATTTGAATCCTATTGTATATTCTTGGGAAACAATATTCAAATCCCAGGGATCTCGAACAGACTGAGCCCAGACCTTCTGAAAAAGGAGTAATCTGCTCCCTACCAGAAGAAAATCCGGATCAAGGGGCACATATTCATGCTGATTTAGTAGCAACAGAGGACTTCTATGACTGATTAGACATGTTTCAACTAAAAGAAGACTTCAAGGGGGTTCTGGAAAATTCATTATTTTAAAAAGAAGGCTAGCCCTTCCCCTTGGATCTCTTATCCTGAGGGAGAAATGCTCTTTTACCTCTGGTCACATTAGAGTTTATAGAATCTAAACCAGAACCAAATAATATCTTACCTTGAAAGGAATGAGTTAAAAGCCTGGACATAGAAACCATGTCTGCAGACCAAGATTTTAGCCATAAGGTCTTCTGCTCAAGACAGGTAAAGGCATATTTTCTACATTAATCTTGATAATGTCCACAACAGCATCACAGATTAGGTCGTAGATGTAATCATATTTATGCAATTCTGAACATTTTCATCCAAAGAGACATCTACAATCTGTTCTTACAAACTATCACACTATAGAGTAGAATCTTCCAGTCTGAATAAAAGACCCGCTTGCTGAAAAGTCTTTCTATGGTAGGACTATTCTGTCCATCAAATCCTTGTAGGAGGTACTATGTTCAAAAGGAATTATAATATGTTTTGCCAATGTAGAAATGGCTCTGTCCACTTTAGGAATGTCTTCCAAAGTTCCAAATTAAAGTATAGTAAGGGAAACTTTTGAAACTGGCATGGTCTATTCTTTGGTGATTATATCTGTAATGGCATCTGGAACAGAAAAAATTTCAGGAGCCTTAGGAGTAGGCTTAAATATTAAATCAGATTTTTCCTCGACCAGTTTAGGATTAGGTAAAACTAAAGTACATAATACTTATTTTATTAAAGTAAGGAGATGTTCCTATTTGAACATAAAAGAGGATGAATCTGAAACCTGTTCATGACTCATGATCATCAGAATTATATTCACTCTCATAAGAAAAATCCTTCAGGATATCCTTTGATAACTTGGCCATTAGATGAACAAAATGGTAAAGAAGATCCCCAGAAGGCTGATTATCAGATTTAAATCTTTTGCATACAGTAGCCGCCAACAATTCAGATTCTGTAGAATGAACAAATTCTTTTAAAAGTGGAGCTAAGTCTGATGAACTCCCCTGTAATAGGGCAGAAGGAGCACAGTCTCCTTTAGAGGCAAGTGCAGCATTAGATTGATTGGCATGCATCAGGTGATCTATATAAGAATTACAAGGGATATTACAGCTATAAGTTTATACATTATACATTTAAATGTAATCTCAGAGGATCTACTCTATAAATAATCTATGGTAATAGTATTGGGGACAGTTCCAGTATGCACCATAGAAACTAAATAAAATGCTACAGTACACCATAAAAAGTAATTCATGAATCTTAGGGATAAAATTTGCAAAGGGAAAAAAGGGATATAACAGGCATAAGAGATTGAAAGGCCTAACAGTGAAATACATATCAGAAAAAAAACAAACTAGATAAAATTATTATATAGATAATTTGAAACTATCTTACCCCCTCCTAGCAAGTAACTGTAACTGCGCTAAAGATGTGAAGAGGTCGATCTCCACAACACAATTTGCGCTCACATCATAGGGTGGGAAAATAGCTCTGGAGAAATGCTTTGCCCTAGCACTGAAAAATTAAAATATGTATTAAAAATGAGAACAAGTAGACAGCACACTACCTCGATTTGGAAATGCAACCTGGCAGTTCGCTTTAAAAACAATTGATTGCATAATCAGCTAAAGCGCGCATAGAGAGGAGCGCACTTGAGTGCTATAGCCAATAAAAGTTTAAGTATAAAAAATATTATGTCCCATAAAAAAATGTGTCTAGTATTGACTAATACAATTAAAATTACAAAAGCAGTGTGAAGCCTCTCATCCAGTCCTCTAATACATTATACATTCTATAATCTTATAAAGTGAAGTTGTAAGCTGTCTATAAATTTGGTCCCTTGGCTATGATGTACTGTGTAAAGAGACTGTACCAACTAATAGCCAGTGGGCTATGTGAGTGCAAATGTGAAAATGAACTTAACTGAGACTGCACTCACTTTTTTGAACTTAAAGACACAGCAGAGGATCACTTTAAGGAGTATCTCGATGACCCAACAAGAGGAGGCCGAGGGACCAGTCCCCACGACACAGTGACGTGCAGTGAGGTCTGAGACTGGTGAGGCAGTAGATATGATACGCTGGAGAAACACATATACCGCACGCCGCAAGTACCCCCAACAGGGCAGGTTTTAGTTTTTTGGCTGAACCAGTGCATAGATTAAGTAATAAGCTGATGGGTGAGAGCATGTTATTAACCATGGTGTTACTGATCAGCTGATTATTTTTACTTTTGCGCTGGTTCAGCTATAATGAAAACCTTACCTGTTGGGGGTACTTGAGGACCACAGTTAAAGGACCAGTCAACATAGTAGATTTGCATAATCAACAAATTTAAGATAACAAGACAATGTAATTGCACTTAGTCTGAACTTCAAATGAGAAGTACGTTTTTTTTCTGACAATTTTAAAAGATATGTCTTTTTCCACTCAACCTGTACCATGTGACAGCCATCAGCCAATCACAAATGCATACACGTACCATGTGACAGCCATCAGCCATTCACAAATACATACACACTTATTCTTGCACATGCTCAGTAGGAGCTGCTGACTCAAAAAGTTTAAATATAAAAAGACTGTTCACTGAATACTGCTAGCTGTCCAAATAATTACATCTATTTAAAGGGACACTGAACCCAATTTTTTTTTCTTTTGTAATTCAGATAGAGCATGCAATTTAAAGCAACTTTCTAATTTACTCCTATTGTTAATTTTTCTTCATTCTCTTGCTATCTTTATTTGAAAAAGAGGGCATCTAACCTTTTTTTTATTATTCAGAACTCTGGACAGCACTTTTTTATTGGTGGATGAATTTATCCACCAATCAGCAAGGACAACCCAGGTTGTTCACCAAAAATGGGCAGACATCTAAACTTACATTCTTGCATTTCAAATAAAGATACCAAGAGAATGAAGAAAATTTTATAATAAGAGTAAATTAGAAAGTTGCTTAAAATGTCATGTTCTATCTGAATCACAAAAGAAAAATGTTGGGTTCAGTGTCCCTTTAAGCCAGGGTATAATCACTTTATTGTTCATACACTGAGCTGCTTATATAATTATACAACTTCTAATCTGCAACATCAATAACCTACATTTAATATCCTGAGCTACTTAAATAAACACGTTTTAGGGTTCATCAATCTCTATACACAATACCTCCATCAATATTATTGTCACTAACCTATAGACAAGCCCTCTATGCATCTTATCACAACAACAAACACAGGCTCATTACTTCCTACTCTCACTCTGCACCCTTCTTCTGTAAACCCCTGTTTCAACCTCTTGCTGTCATTGTACCCCCTCCCACAGCAGTCCTTCCTCACACTCACACTGTAGCATCACGACTCTCACAGTCACAAGAGCAATACTCACTTGAACATAAAAAGTTTTTGTGTAACTGACTGTAGATAAATCCCAAATCCAAGGCAAATGTATCTAATGTGCTTTAAAACATATTGAATGTGTATTAAATGTCATAGGAGTATCCCATTTCTTTATATATTCACTCCGCACACAGCACAATCACCTATACATATTGTCAGTGCTCCTTGATTTGCCCTGAGGTCGCAAAGGTCTTTTTGCAGCAGAATATCAAATAACAGCAATCTCTCTATTCAACAGAAGTACAATGCTCAAAAATGAAACCATCAAGACAAGAGTAAGCAAAATTACATCAGCTCTATGGCTGTACTCACATACATAAGGTTCCAATCCATTGTAGTAATGGCAAAAAAGTACTTTGTCCTGCAGTCATGAGTACTGTCCCTTTAAGACAAGGCACCACTCCAGTTGCTCTCCTCTCCTCGGTATATTCACACTGCCGGGTATGTGAACTGGTCTGGTCCCGTGCGTCCACACTCCACTGCTCACTATGGCCAAAAATAGTATTGAAATGAGAAAAATGGAGCACCCAGTCCGCCATAGGGGTTAAAATCTATACTTTATTTAGACAGACAGTATGACAGACATGCATACAGGGTCAAATGACCCCCGGGGTAAAACAGTATCTATAGTATACAGTTTTACCCCGGGGGTCATTTGACCCTGTACGCATGTCTGTCAGACTGTCTGTCTAAATAAAGTATAGATTTTAACCCCTTTGGCGGACTCGGTGCTCCATTTTTCTCATAGCAATACTCACCTTCCATTGTGCCCCTCTCTGTGTTGGTGTAGTCCCCCCTCCCTGGGGCCTCCCCCTCTCGCTGATCCTTGCTCAAACTCGAGCTCAGTGAACAAGCTCTGCTGCCTGCCTCCCCTCCTAACAGTGTGCTGGATGGTGCCTGACTGCTCCTCCTACCTCACTCCCTGGTCGACCGAGTCCAGACTCCTCCACAGTAGGCACTGGCAGGCACTAGTGACTTGACCAAGCTGGTCGTACAGACCACTTCTGGAATCTGCATTCACTTCGGCAGGGCAGGGCAGGCACGCCGCACACGTCTCTCTCAGCAGCTCCCTCCTGCTCACTCTTCCCGCCTGAAGTATGTGTCATACTGTCACTAGTGATGTCCAGCAGCCCTGCAGGCACGCCTCCCCGGAAGCGCTGATGCTGATTGGCTGTGTGATCCAGCTCCATCATGGAGGCGGTTTGGAGAACCGCCTCCATTGGAGCTTAATGGGGGCCCGGCAAAACACCACTGGGTGGTGCTAGCTCTAAAGCTGAGCAGACTATATCCAGATCCATTGTTGCGCAATTTATGGAGGGCAGCGGACCGGCTCACTGCCTCCTCCTAATTGCGCAACATGATGAATTTAATTTTGCAGCGCAAGCGCAGTAGGATCACATTGCAAATATTAAAATAATGATGATGATGTGGGTAATCAACTGCGGGGGTGGGGGGGATACCCTTGGGGGTGGCCCAAAAAAAATAAAAAAAGACAAAAAATATATATTTTTTTTTAATAAACATTATTTGAAATCTTTCTCTTCTCTGATTGGACAGGGGAGGTGCCGCCTCCCCTGCCTCCTATTACTGCATGTCCCTGCCACGACACCTGTGACAGGCTTGTGACTAACCCCTACACCGGGAGTAATTATGTCACTACCCTATACTACAATGTCCCCTCAGTCCTCCTGTAGCAGCTCTCAGAGGGACAAATGGGCCTCAAATCTGCCTGAGGACCCTTCTTAGTGAAGAATCTTAAAGGGATAAGAAAGTCAAAATTAAACTTGCATGATTCAGATAGAGCATGTCATTGTAAGACACTTTTAAATTCACTTCTATTTTCAAATGTACTTCGTTCTCTTAGTATCAGTAGTTAAAAAATGAATAAGCACATACCATACACTAGTGTGAGCTGCTGCTACTTGGTGCCTGCACACATTTGTCTCTTGTGATTGGCTAAATAGATATTTTCAGCTTCCTGTCAGTAGTGCAATGCTGTCCCTTCAGCAATGGATAACAAGAGAATGAAGAAAAATTGGGACAGCCGGTGAATCTGCCGAAGTGTCCTAAGCCAGCTGAAGTCGGAATCCGGGTCTATGAAACCGCCAGCATTAAACAACAGAAAGTGCTGCTGAAAGAAAGCAAACAGCTACAGCGGTAAAACATACAGTGAAGGGATCCAAGACGTGCAGGCTAAGACAAACTAAAAGGACTAACAGACTACGGCTGTCATATATATGAAGGGCTTGTTTTACACTGCTATCTTGTAAGTGTGAAATTTTTATTTTAGGTGATCGAATAAATTGTTCATAAAGATACTTTGAATCGGTGGGCGCTGTGTGTTTTTGTATTTTTCAGTTACCTTCTCTTTGCCGGGACCAGGAGATCCGGACCACATACTGAGCAGCCTGAACCAAAATAAGGTTTAAGACAGAGGAAAGACTTCTTGTGAATTTTTTTTTTTTAATTTTTCTTTATTGAAACTAATGAAACAACAATACAGGTTACATTATACGTAGTATAATACAATACAATACAATACAGTGCGAGGAGTGATTCCAGATAAAGCGGAGTCAATCACAATACAATCTGATCCCCTTAATTATATCCACAGTACATGACATAATATATTCCTATTGGTCACTAGGTCAATTCTTATATAGTGGTAGTTCTACTTCTCCCTCTGTCTGGTGTGTTGTGTGCGCTACTTTGTGTAGAGTGGCAATATTCTTCCCATAGGAAGTTCATTGCTAGGAAATCATCTAATCTTTTTGTAATGTGGTAGTGATATTTTTCCATTGCTAACGTATGATTAACTAATGAGCGGCATTCCTGAATTGAGGGAGGTACTGTCGATTTCCATTTTCTCGGTATTAACCGTCTGGCACAATTAAGTAGTATGATTATAAGCCGCTGTCTCAATTTGCATTTAATTGTTGGTATGTTATTAAATAAAAATATGATAGGGTCTAAGGGTATTTCGATATGAATTACCTGTGTGATGGCCCTGTGAATGTCTTTCCAATATTGGCCAAGGTGTGGACATGACCACCAGATATGCTGGTAATTTCCCTCTCCTCCGCATGTTCTCCAACATCTATTATCTTTAGTGCCATATATTGCAGCTATTTTAACTGGGGTCTTATACCATCTACATAACAGTTTTATATTTGATTCCAATTGTGCAGCTGATGAGGTATGCAAACACATGTTGTTGAATATCCTTGCCCATTGTTTTGGGGTTATATGGATTTGAAGTTCTTCCGACCATTTGTCTGTGTATGGCGGAAGGTTTTTGGAGTGATATTCTAGCAATAATTTATATATTGCCAAGAGTGATCCCTTTGAGTATGTCTCCATACTACATATTGACTCGAAGGGAGATAATGGTCTGCTAAAGTGGGTGCGTTTGATGTGCGTGGTAAGATAGTGATTTAGTTGGAAATATCTAAACCATGGGTCAAAATAATCTCCAAATGCTTCTTGCAAAACATTCCTAGGTTTGAGGGATTTGTTGTCCATGGCAAAACTACATGGTATGGTGTCTCTTAAATTTAAGTCCCTTATGTATTGATTGTGTTGAAACCCCTGAGCTTCATGATTATATTTCAGGGGTGTTAGAGGGGAGGGTGTGCTTGAAATCAGTGGGAAGTTGATAAGACATTTGTCCCAAATTTTGAGTGTGAGCCTAGTGATTTCCGATGTATTGGAGCTTATGGGTCTGTGAATGTGTGGTATCCAGCAGCTTGCTCCTAGTTGTGCAGTTTGTGCTAAATTGTGATCTAGTCCTACCCATTCCTTGTGAGTGCCATGTTTACACCAGTCTATTATTCGTGTTAGTGTACATGCTACAAAGTAGTAGTGTATATTTGGCATTCCCAACCCTCCTTGGGTTTTAGTACGGTAAATGACATTTTTTGCAATTCTAGGGCGCTTATTAAGCCATAGATAGGCGTTTAGCAAGTTTTGAAGATTGTTTAGAAATGTTTTGGGTAGTGCGAGTGGGATAGTCTGGAAGGTATATAAAATTTTAGGTAGGATAGTCATTTTTATGGCGTGTAACCTGCCTAACCATGATAAAGACTTATTGTGCCAGGATTGTAGCTCTTTTTGTATCTTGTTTAGAAGGGGGGTAAAGTTTGCTTTAAACATTTGTTGAGGGTCGTTTGTAATATTGATTCCTAAATACTTTAAGGAATATTTCTGGAATTTGTATTGGTATGTTGACTGTATGTAGTTTAAGTCAGATTGTGGGGTCCCTATTCCTATAAACTCAGATTTTGAGGCATTAATCTTAAAGTTTGATAATTTACCATATGTTTGGAGTTCACTGTGAAGTGCAGGTATGGAAGTAAGCGGGTTAGTTACGGATAACAGAATATCATCCGCATACATTGAGATTTTATAGTTTTTTTCATGGATAGTTATGCCAGTGATACTCTTATTGTTCCTTATTCATGCTGCCAGGGCCTCCATGGTTAGGGCAAACAGCAGTAGGGGGGGGCATCCTTGCCGGGTGCTGTTATGTATAGTAAAAGATTGGGATATGGAGTTGTTTAGTTTAATTTTTGCATTTGGGGAACTGTATAGGGACATAATCTTAAATATAAATTTGTCGGGGAAACCAAATTTGATTAATATTTGCTTAAGAAAGGTCCAATTTAGACAGTCAAAAGCTTTCTCCGCGTCCAAGGACGCGAAGATTGCAGAGACTTTTGTCTTTGAGGAATAGTCGATCAGGGTTTGTATTTTGATGGTATTATCTCTAGCCTCACGATATGGGGTAAAACCGACCTGATTATAATGGATTAGTTGGGGAAGTAGTTTGTTCAACCTGTTTGCTATTATTTTGGCATATATTTTGGTATCGATATTCAGTAGAGAGATGGGGCGAAAATTAGCTGGTGAGTCGGGAGGTTTGCCCGGTTTTGGCAGGACTATAATATATGCGGCTAACATTGAGGGGGCAGGAGGGTTAGTAAGTGACATGTTATTGAACAAATTGTGCAAAGCGGGGATTATGATGGGGGCAAATGTCTGGTAGTATTTGGCGGAAAACCCATCTGGGCCTGGGCTTTTGCCCGGTGACAGGTCTTTAATGGCTGCCTGAATTTCGTTTGGGGTAATTGTTGATTTTAACTCTTCTCGTTGTTCTGAGGAGATTGAGGGGAGTTGGCAGGAATCTAAATATGTTTGAATGCCTTCCTCAAATTGTGTTTCAGGCACTGGGGTATTATCTTGCAGGTTATAGAGATTTGAGTAATACTTATAAAACTGGTCTAATATATCTGGGGTTGTATTTACGGTAGTGTTGTGAGGAGTCTTTAGTTCACGGATGAATGTTTTTAACCTAGCTCTCTTAAGATGTCTTGCTAACATTTTCCCCGCTTTATTACTTTCATGATAGTATATGTGTTTTATTTTCATAGCTGTTTTCTGATGTTCTAGGGCTAGGAATGTATCTAGCTGTTCTCTAACCCTGCCTATTTCATCTAGAATTAAGGTGTTTTTAGGATCTTTTTTATGTGAGTAATCTAGTTGCCCTAGTCTTGTGGTCAGTGTGGTATAAAGTTGTCTAGAGGTTTTATGAAGCTGTGCTTTATATTTTATAAGTTCTCCTCTGAGATTACATTTATGGGCTTCCCATATTACATATGGGTCGTCAACGGAATTGTTGTTAATCTGAAGGTATTCCTCCATAGCCTTTGAAAGGTGGTCTACAAGGGATTGGTGTGTTAATAGTGAATCATCAAGTCTCCAAAGGAAAGGGCTGGTAGGGGTGTTAGACCAATTGATTTACACTGTAACCGCCGAATGATCGGACCAAGATGTGGGGGTAATTGTGGCGCTGGTTATTAAGGAGAGGCCTGCTTGATTTGTGAGCAAATAATCTATTCTGCTGTAGGATTGTGAGGGGTGGGAATAGAAGGTATAATCTTTTATCAAAGGGTGTGAAAAGCGCCAGATATCATATAAATTGTAATCTCGTAGAGCTTTCCATAAATAAGTCAGAGAGCGTTTTGATGTCCTAGATTGAGGATTAGAGGTGTCCATGGAGGGTTGAAAGGGGAAGTTGAAGTCACCTCCAAGAAAAATTGGTCCTTTAGTGATGTCTAGTAGTCTACGGAACATTGCTTTAAAAAAGGGCATATGTTGAGTGTTAGGGGCGTAGATGTTAATTAGAGTGATTGGTCTACCATACATTAGCCCTGCTATGCCTAGAAATCTACCCTCGCTATCCTTGACTATCTTTAGAGCTGTAAAAGGGATATGTTTGCGAACAAGAATACTGACCCCACAGCGTTTGGTTGGCGCGGTATTGTGAAAGTGTTGAGTGTAATGTTTACCGAAATATTTAGGAATTTGTGTTTTTTGATATGTGTCTCCTGTAGAAATAATATGTCAGCCTTTTTCTTGTATAGATCTGATAGAGCTTTTGACCTTTTACATGGGGAAAGAAACCCTTTCACATTTTGAGTCAATATTGTAATTGGAACAGCTGTTCATTTAGTGTTCATTGTATAAATTAATAGGGTGGTGTACTTTTGTTGTGAGCCTTACACATATAAGATAAACATATTTCAGGTACTGGGACATTAGTTTAACTTTCATCGTCATTGGCAACCTGTATTCAATAACATAAAATAAAGAACTTTAAATACAAAAATAACATTTTAGTACTAGCTTAAATAGCCTGGAATTAAGAATGCAAACCATTAGCGCAGGCAGAGTTACTACCTTTACACCAATATAAACACTTAACTAGGGGGGAATAGGCATAAGCCTGTATTACTAAGCAGAAAGGCTTTGTCAACATATAACAATTTAACATATCAGAGGATTTAGTATATTATAATATTTAGAATAACTAATGTAATCAGAGAGTTCTTAACAGTCATTAGCTGGATTTTGTCTATTATTGAGTTCCCCAGACATTCTCTGGGATTCTTCTATTAGGCAACAGTTAATCACTGACAATGCAGATATACTCACGGGTCCGTCGTTTATGACCAGGTTTGCAATCTGTGAATGGTGCTTCCACAAACTCTCAGAGTAGTAGACTCTGGCAGTGTTAACACCGTACATGGAGGTTGAGAGTCCCCAAAGCCATGCTGTAGTTGAGATAGTTTGAAGTCCTCAGCTGCTCAGGTTCCAACAGCCAGGGCTCTTGCAGCTGCGGGGCGTTTCTGTGGTTTAGCTGGGGTAAGGGACCAGTTGTTTCGCAGTCTTTGCTGGTTGGTGTTTGTCGGTCCTGTGGTGGTGGGGTTTTGAAGTTCCGGCGGTTCTAGATGTAGTATTTCACAGAATCTTGCAGCCTCTGATATGTCATCACATATCACTCTCCTTTCTTCATGTATAACTACAAGGTGGGTGGGAAATCCCCACCTGTATGGAATTCGTTTGTTGCGTAGGATCTGCGTCAGTGGTTGAAATTCTTTGTGCTTCTGAAGGGTTCTTTGCGCCAAGTCTGCATAAAATTGTATCACTGTGCCTCTAAAGCGAATAGGCTGTTTTTTTCTGGATAAGTTAAGGATCTCCTCTTTATCCCAATAATTTTTGAATTTAATAATAATATCCCTGGGTGGGGCTGAATCTGGTGGCCTAGCTCTCAGGGCTCTGTGAGCCCGATCCCATGGGATTTCTTCTTTAGATGTATTGCCATGTAGGTGATTAAACAGGGCAGGCAGGTATGTAGGTAGGTCCTTGGGTAAGACTGATTCAGGTACTCCCCTGATCCTTAGATTTTTCCTTCTGCTTCTGTTTCGAGGTCCTCGATTTTTGAGTGCAAGGCCTCGATGGTTGAAGTAATATTATCTGTTTGATTCTGTAGACTGTCTATATCTTCCCTCATGGTATCATTGTTTTCCTCAAGGGCTTCCACTCTAAACCCGATAGCATTGATGTCTTGCTTTAGGTCCACTAGTTCTTCACGGACACATGCTCGGACTATGTCCGCTATATCTTGTTTAGATGGGAGTGTTGCCAATACATTTGAGGGGATCTGTATCAGATTTGATTGTTGTGTGTCTACGTGTGTTGGCTGTGATTGTGGAGACGCCATTGTTGATGGAGGTGTGCTATTTGTCTGAACGTTCGGGTGTTCAGTGGAGTTAAAGTACGAGGCCACTGTGGAATTCTTGTTTAGTTGTGGCTTAGACAATTTGTCTGATTTGGTGTTCCGCTTAGAGGCCATTTGACTTGGTAGAGTCTCTGTAACTGTATTGCATAAGTTAATGTAATGAGGGCGCTCTTACACGTGGCTCAGCTGTATGTCGCAGTAAAATAGTATGTGACTTATAGAGTTTGTGTCGCTGGATAGTGCGTTAAAAATGTATCCCACTGCTGGGCTTTCAAAAGCGTGTATTGAGCGCTTGTTTTTCTTATATCCCAGTATGTGTCTTTATTATTTTCCTGTGCGCCTGCTCCTCTGATTATTGACAGAAATAAAGTATGCCCTGTCCCATGAGTATCCACACTATCATTAATATTGCACTAACTTGTATTATAGTCCTGCGTGTACTTTTATATATCTGGTGTCGTGTGGGTTAATTACCGCTCCGTTTTAGGCCTCTGATCTTGCGATCCGTTTCCATGTTGTGTGCCTCATTTTTCTGTGTAATCCAAGCCGTTGTCTTTGTTCCGGTGCCAACAGATCTGCACTTATGTCGGAGCTGTATTCATGTTAGGCCGCCATGGGAACCATGCGGCACTGCGTGTTCTTTGCCTCCTCAGTATCCTCCGCTAGCCCCAATGCTTGAGATCTTGCTCGATATGGCTGGTATATGTCGAGTCTTACTTCTTCCAATAAATTTTAGATGTTTAGCCTAAGTGTGATGGCATTTATGCCTCGAAGTGATAGTGGCTTGCACGGAGCTCGGGGTTTATGTGACCATCTTAGTCGTTACCAGCTCCGCCCCCCTCCGACTTCTTGTGAATTTTTATTATCAAGTACCAGTTTTTTACAACATTCATTTAGTGGAAATCATACCTTTTGTATATGGTAATATATTTTATGACACTTTTTATGGGATTTTAAATAGTATTTTAAATTATTTCTAGTGAATGTTTTAGGAGCATTTATTGTGGTGTTATTTAAAGTATCATCAATTTGAATAGTCTCACTTTGAGGGAGCCACTAGAATATTGTGTACAAACATATATTTTCTGTGTTGAAGGGAGCGCTGAGATTTATTTTTGTTTGGATCCCAGAAGTAATGAACTTGTGGACTTTTCAACACCTTACAAAATAAAATTCAGTGTTGCCTGTCAGTTTAAAAGGATGGATATTCCTAATTTATAGGTTGTGTGCAATATAAAGGGACAGTGTACTCCAAAATTGTTATTATTTAAAAAGATAGATAATCCCTTTATTACCCATTCCCCAGTTCATAACTAACACTGTTATATTAATACACTTTTAACCGCTGTGATTACCTTGTATCTAAGCCTCCTGATCAAATGGCTATTTATTTATTATCTATTGACTTACATTTAAGCCAATTAGTGCATTGCAATCCACAACTCCACGATAGGGAGTACAATGTTATCTATATGGCCCACATTAATTAGCAGTCTCTTGTTGTTAAAAGCTAATAAAAAATCATGTAATAAGGGGCTGTCTGTAGTAGCTTAAATGTTATCAAGTATATTAATATAACAATGTTGGTTGTGCAAAGTAAAGGTGTTATCTATCTTTTTAAACAATAACAATTTTGGTGTTGACTTTCCCTTTAAATAAATTCCCTAATACTGACTGAACCTGAAAATGGGCCAGATTACATGGGTCGCACACAAACACAGCTCAAAGTAAACTTTTAATGTGGGCTGCTTAGAGTGTGTATTACAAGTTGAAAGTAAATTGTTTACACGTATAACAAAATATCACTACTAACTTTTGAACATGATCTAAACCATCTTAAAACTTTTGTGATTACTCTGAACCACCCCCACTATGACATCACAGTTCCTTTAAGTCCTTCCCAAACACTTACAAAACTGCTTAGTTATTAAACAAGCTTATGGTGTTTATTTGTCTTCCATTACTCATGAAAAAATAGTTAATGTTGAACTGATCGTGCAAAAAGCCATTATTACGGACCTAGTAGAGATGGCTACCCCCATAGTAAACCTTTCTCAATGAGTGGATTTATTAATTTACAGCTAGATTATGAGTTGTGCCTTTCATCTTTTAACGCTGAAAATATGGTATTTTCTGCGTTAAAACAGCAACGCAGCCATTACGAGTCTTGTCGATATAGGTATACCGCAAGCCTTTTAGCCTGTAATGCAACATCAGTACCACACTCTTAAAAATGACATTTTTTAATGGGATTCCCATAGTGCTGGTATTACGGGTTTTGCATTCTGGCTAAAAAAAATGTGTTACAGCCTAAAACAACAAGATCCGTACTGCCATCTAAAAGCAGTAGTTTAAGCAGCTCTCATTCTATTGGATGATTCATCATTCAATAGAATGAGAGCTGCTTAAATCCTATTGGCTGATTTGAACAGCCAATAGGATTTTAGCAGCTCTAATTCCTATTGGCTGATTTAAATTTTTCAGCCAATAGGAATGCAAGGGACACCATCTTGGATCGAGTATCTTGCATTGAAGATTCAGTGTACGGCGGCGACCATATGATGAGGATGCTCCGCGCCGGCTGTCTTCAGGATGGACCCGCTCCGTGTCACCGGGATCAAGATAGAAGATGCCGTCTGGATAAAGATTGAAGAGGCTGCCTGGATGAAGACTTCTCGCCGATTGGATGAGGACTTCGCCGCCGGGAGGAAGACTTCTCGCCGCCTGGATGAGGACTTCTCCGCCAAGATGAAGATCGTTCAAACGGGACTTCAAAAACTGTAAGTAGATCGCCGGGGGTTAGTGTTAGGTTTTTTTAAGGGTTTTTTGGGTGGGGTTTTTTAAGATTAGGGTTTGGGCAGCAAAAGAGCTAAATGCCCTTTTAAGGGCAATTCCCATACAAATGCCCTTTTCATTGCAATGGGGAGCTTAGGTTTTTTAGATAGTTTTTTTTATTTTGTGGGTTTGGGGGGTTTGTAATGTTAGTGGGTATTTGTATTTTTTTTTTCACAAAAAGAGCTGATATCTTTAGGGCAATGCCCTACAAAAGGCCCTTTTAAGGGGCCTTTTTATTTTGGGGTGTTTTTTTTTAAGGGCATTAGAATAGGAATATTTTTTATTTTTTTGGATATTTTTTTTTTTTTTTTTAGTGGTAGGTTTTATTTTTTGTAAAAAATTAGAAAATATATATAGAGAAGTGCTCAAACAGCTAAAGACATAAAATGTATTTAATTTATTACATACAATATTAAAAGAGTGCGCACTCTGTACTTATTCACACGTAAAATACAAAAAACTTATAACATATCTTCTAATAAACTTAATCGAGTTGAATTTATGTGCTTATCTTATTTAAGAGTCTTATTGCAACTTTTCAAAACAGACTGCTTATGTAAAAAAGCCAAAAACAACTTTGTTTCTTTAGCCTAAACATGTGGTTTTTACTGGCCAATAATATGTCTCAAACTTCTTTACCCATAAATTCAAATTGTAACATTTTTTTGGCAATTATATATACACAATGTTAAAAAATCTTCTTAATGTTGCGGAAAAGTTTCCAAAACTAGTAGTATTGTGCTGATCCTTGTTTATTGAAATCTTTTCACACTTATCTGTTTTTCCTTTTTGATTTCTTAGTTAGTGTTACCATCAACCAGTTTTCTTTATAGATGCTTACTCTGTCGCTCTCACTCCTGCTTATGTCCCAAAGGTGTTTCGGATCTCCAAAAATTTGCAATTCTTAAAGCTCGTTTTCTGACGTTCCTTGTTTGTTTATTCTTCCGTGTAGTTGCTTTTTATTGCTTTTTTTTTCAAAAGCTTCTCATAGTATATGATCACGGAAGAATAAACAAACAAGGAACATCAGAAAACGAGCTTTAGGATTAAAAGTGCCGTGGCAGTTTCCGGATATCTAAGGAGGTACAGGAAATGTACATCAGCTCTGTGTGAACCCTGCAGCACCGAGGTGGATCGTGGAGCCTGGAGACACATGATGGGTGAGAGATCTGTGTCATCGGAAGGCAATTTTTGGAGATCCGAAACACCTTTGGGACATAAGCAGGAGTGAGAGCGACAGAGTAAGCACCTATAAAGAAAACTGGTTGATGGTAACACTAACTAAGAAATCAAAAAGGAAAAACAGATAAGTGTAAAAAAAGATTTCAATAAACAAGGATCCGCACAATACTACTAGTTTTGGAAACTTTTCCGCAACATTAAGAAGATTTTTTAACATTGTGTATATATAATTGCCAAAAAAAGGTTACAATTTGAATTTAAGGGTAACAAAGTTTGAGGCATATTATTGGCCAGTAAAAACCATCGCCTAGATTACGAGTTCTGCGTTAGCTTTAAAAAGCAGCGTTAAGGGGTCCTAATGCTGCTTTTTAACGCCCGCTGGTATTACGAGTATGGCAGGTACAGGTCTACAGCTCACTTTTTTTCCGCGACTTTTCCATACCGCAAATCCCCTTTACATCAATTGCGTATCCTATCTTTTTAATGGGATTTGCCTAACGCTGGTATTACAAGTCCCATAAACTACCTATGAACCCCAAAACAGAGGCCCCCCACATCGCAAACACTATAATAAAATTATTTAACCCCTAGTCTGCCGACCGGACATCGTCACCACCTACATTATACCTATGAACCCCTAATCTGCTGCCCCTAAAATCGCCGACACCTTCATTATATTTATTAACCCCTAATCTCCCCCCCATGTCGCCGCCACCTAACTACACTTATTAACCCCTAATCTGCCAACCAGACATCGCCACCACTATAATAAATTTATTAACCCCTAAACCACCGCACTCCCGCCTCGCAAACACTATAATAAATTTTATTAACCCCTAATCTGCCGTCCCTAACATCGCCGCCACCTACCTACAATTATTAACCCCTAATATCCCGCCCCAACGTCGCCGCTACTATAATTATGTTATTAACCCCTAAACCTAAGTCTAAACCTAACAGCCCCCTAAGTTAAATATATTTTAAATAAATCTAAATAAAATTACTATAATTAAATAAATTAATCCTATTTAAAACTAAATACTTACCTATAAAATAAAACCTAATATAGCTACAATATAACTATTAGTTACATTGTAGCTAGTTTAGGATTTATATTTATTTTACAGGCAACTTTGTATTTATTTTAACTAGGTACAATAGTTATTAAATAGTTATTAACTATTTAATAAACACCTAGCTAAAATAAATACAAATATACAGGTGGCCCTCGTTTTACAACGGTTTAATTTACACCGTTTCAGAATAACAACCTTTTTTCCAGTCATGTGACTGCTATTGAAAAGCATTGAGAAGCAGTGTATTTATTAAAATAGCCAGTAGGTGGAGCTGTCCGCTTGTGTTGCAGCAAAGCCAAGCAAGCTGAAATTAATCAGTTTAACCAGACCTGAGCTATCGAGCAGATTTCAAAGGAACAAGGTCTTCCTGTCTATAAATCAGTCCAGATTGGAATGCATAGAAAGAACTGTTTGCAGAAAAATGCAAGTGAAGTCTGTGTTGTGTGATTATTTTATTTGGTTTATAATGCTGTTTAGCATTTAAAGTCTTCATTTCAAAGCTTTAAAAATAATGTATTAGGTGATACTTATGGCAATTTTGAGAGGAGCCTGGAACCTATCTCCGTCACTTTCCATTGACATATTATAAACTGGGTTTCAATTTACAACCATTCCTTCTGGAACCTAACCCCGGCATAAACTGAGAGCTACCTGTACCTGTAAAATAAACCCTAACCTAAATTACAATTACACCTAACACTACTCTATAAATAAATTAATTACCTAAATTAAATTAAACTAATTACAATTAAATTAAATAAACTAAATTATGAAAAAAACAAACACTAAATTATAGAAAAGAAAAAAGAAATTACAATTTATTTAAACTAATTACACCTAATCTAATCCCCCAAATAAAATTAAAAAAGCCCCCCAAAATAAGAAGATTCCCTATCCTAAACTAAATTACAAAGTAATCAGATCTTTTACCAGCCCTTAAAAGGGCTTTTTGCGGGGCATTGCCCCAAAGTAATCAGCTCTTTTACCTGTAAAAAAAAAAGAAATACAATACCCCCAACATTACAACCCACCACCCACACACCCCTACTCTAAATCCCACCCGATCCCCCTTAAAAAAAACTAACACTACCCCATTGAAGATCACCTTACCTTGAGCCGTGTACACCCAGTCGGGCACCAATGGGGCGGAAGAGGACATCCAGACCGGCAGAAGTCTTCATCCTATCCGGGCAGAAGAGGACATCCAGACCGGCAGACATCTTCATCCAGGCGGCATCTTCTATCTTCATCCTTCCGGAGTGGAGCGGGTCCATCTTCAAGCCATCCAACGCAGAACATCCTCTTCCATCCGACGCAGAGCATCCTCTTCCATCAGACAACTAACACTAAATGACGGTACCTTTAAGTGACGTCATCCAAGATGGCGTCCCTTCAATTCTGATTGGCTTATAGGATTCTATCAGCCAATCGGAATTAAGGTAGGAAAAATCTGATTGGTTGATTTAATCAGCCAATCGGATTGAAGTTCAATCCGATTGGCTGATTGGATCAGCCAATAGAATGCAAGGTCAATCCGATTGGCTGATTAAATCAGCCAATGAGATTTTTCCTACCTTAATTGCGATTGGCTGATAGAGAAGGGATGCCATCTTGGATGACGTCACTTAAAGGTACCATCATTTAGTGTTAGTCGTCGGATGGAAGAGGATGCTCCGCATCGGATGGCTTGAAGATGGACCCGCTCCGCTCCAGAAGGATGAAGATAGAAGATGCCGCCTGGATGAAGATGTCTGCCGGTCCGGATGTCCTCTTCTGCCCGGATAGGATGAAGACTTCTGCCGGTCCGGATGTCCTCTTCTGCCCCATCGGTGCCCGGCTGGGTGAACACGGCTCAAGGTAGGGTGATCTTCAATGGGGTAGTGTTAGGTTTTTTTAAGGGGGAATCGGGTGGGTTTTAGAGTAGGGGTGTGTGGGTGGTGGGTTGTAATGTTGTAATGTTTGGGGGGTATTGTATTTCTTTTTTTTTGCAGGTAAAAGAGCTGATTACTTTGGGGCAATGCCCCACAAAAATCCCTTTTAAAGGCTGGTAAAAGAGCTGATTACTTTGTAATTTAGTTTAGGATAGGGAATTTTATTATTTTGGGGGGCTTTTTTATTTTATTAGGGGGCTTAGATTAGGTGTAATTAGAGTAAACGTCTTGTAATATTTTTTTATTTTTTGTAATTTAGTGTTTGTTTTTTTTGTAATATAGTTTAGTTTATTTAATTGTATTTTATTTTAGATAATTGTAGTTAATTTATTTAATTAATTTATTGATAGTGTAGTGTTAGGTGTAATTAAACTTAGGTTAGGATTTATTTTACAGGTAATTTTATTTAGATTTATTAAAAATAGATTTAAGTTAGGGGGTGTTAGGGTTAGACTTAGGTTTAGGGGTTAATACATTTAATATAGTAGCGGCGACGTTGGGGGTGGCAGATTAGGGGTTAATAATTGTAGGTAGGTGGCGGCGACGTTGGGGATGGCAGATTAGGGGTTAATAAATATAATATAGGTGTCGGCGATGTTAGGGGCAGCAGATTAGGGGTTTATAGGGATAATGTAGGTGGCGGCGGTGTCCGGAGCGGCAGATTAGGGGTTAATAGTATAATGCAGGTGGCGACGATATTGGGGGCGGCAGATTAGAGGTTAATAAGTGTAAGATTAGGGGTGTTTAGACTCGGGGTTCATGTTAGGATGTTAGGTGTAGACTTAGAAAGTGTTTTCCCATAGGAAACAATGGGTCTGCGTTAAGAGCTGAACGCTGTTTTTTTGCAGGTGTTTTTTTTTTTCAGCCGTCTCAGCCCCATTGTTTCCTATAGGAAAATCGTGAATGAGCACGTTTTATCCAGCTTACCGCTACCGTAAGCAACGCTGGTATTACAGGTAGAAGTGGCGCTAAATTTGCTCAACACTCACTATTCTGAAGCTAACGCAGCTATTCAGAAAACTTGTAATACCAGCGTTGTTTAAAGTGAGCACTGGAAAAAAAAAGGAGCGTTAGCTCCGCAAGTTTTTACCGACAAAACTTGTAATCTAGCCGCATGTGTTTAGGCAAAAGAAACAAAGTTGTTTTTGGCTTTTTTACATAAGCAGTCTGTTTAGAAAAGCTGCAATAAGACTGTTTAATAAGATAAGCACATATATTCAACTCGATTGAGTTTATTAGAAGATATGTTATAAGTTTTTGGTATTTAACGTGTAAATAAGTACAGAGTGCGCACTCTTTTAATATTGTATGTAATAAATTAAATACATTTTATGTCTTTAGCCGTTTGAGCGCTCCTCTATATATTTTTTAATTTTTTATAGATATTTTAAGTACTGTAATACAGGTACAGTGTTTTAGAGGAGTTTGACATATAATTACCATTATTGTTTATATTTTTTGATATATATCTTTTATTTTTTGTAATGGTAGTATTTTTATTTTTTTGTGATTTTAGTCTTTTTTTATTTTTTTGTAATGTTAGGTTTTACAGGGAGTGCAGAATTTTTAGGCAAGTTGTATTTTTGAAGATTAATTTTATTATTGAACAACAACCATGTTCTCAATGAACCCAAAAAACTCATTAATATCAAAGCTGAATAGTTTTGGAAGTAGTTTTTAGTTTGTTTTTAGTTATAGCTATTTTAGGGGGATATCTGTGTGTGCAGGTGACTATTACTGTGCATAATTATTAGGCAACTTAACAAAAAACAAATATATACCCATTTCAATTATTTATTTTTACCAGTGAAATCAATATAACATCTCAACATTCACAAATATACATTTCTGACATTCAAAAACAAAACAAAAACAAATCAGTGACCAATATAGCCACCTTTCTTTGCAAGGACACTCAAAAGCCTGCCATCCATGGATTCGGTCAGTGTTTTGATCTGTTCACCATCAACATTGCGTGCAGCAGCAACCACAGCCTCCCAGACACTGTTCAGAGAGGTGTACTGTTTTCCCTCCTTGTAAATCTCACATTTGACGATGGACCACAGGTTCTCAATGGGGTTCAGATCAGGTGAACAAGGAGGCCATGTCATTAGATTTTCTTCTTTTATACCCTTTCTTGCCAGCCACGCTGTGGAGTACTTGGACGCATGTGATGGAGCATTGTCCTGCATGAAAATCATGTTTTTCTTGAAGGATGCAGACTTCTTCCTGTACCACTGCTTGAAGAAGGTGTCTTCCAGAAACTGGTAGTAGGAATGGGAGTTGAGCTTGACTCCATCCTCAACCCGAAAAGGCCCCACAAGCTCATCTTTGATGATACCAGCCCAAACCAGTTCTCCACCTCCACCTTGCTGGCGTCTGAGTTGGACTGGAGCTCTCTGCCCTTTACCAATCCAGCCACGGGCCCATCCATCTTGCCCATCAAGACTCACTCTCATTTCATCAGTCCATAAAACCTTAGAAAAATCAGTCTTGAGATATTTCTTTGCCCAGTCTTGACGTTTCAGCTTGTGTGTCTTGTTCAGTGGTGGTCGTCTTTCAGCCTTTCTTACCTTGGCCATGTCTCTGAGTATTGCACACCTTGTGCTTTTGGGCACTCCAGTGATGTTGCAGCTCTGAAATATGGCCAAACTGGTGGCAAGTGGCATCTTGGCAGCTGCACGCTTGACTTTTCTCAGTTCATGGGCAGTTATTTTGCGCCTTGGTTTTTCCACACGCTTCTTGCGACCCTGTTGACTATTATGAATGAAACGCTTGATTGTTCGATGATCACGCTTCAGAAGCTTCAGAAGCTTTGCAATTTTAAGAGTGCTGTATCCCTCTGCAAGATATCTCACTATTTTTTACTTTTCTGAGCCTGTCAAGTCCTTCTTTTGACCCATTTTGCCAAAGGAAAGGAAGTTACCTAATAATTATGCACACCTGATATAGGGTGTTGATGTCATTAGACCACACCCCTTCTCATTACAGAGATGCACATCACCTAATATGCTTAATTGGTAGTAGGCTTTCGAGCCTATACAGCTTGGAGTAAGACAACATGCATTAAGAGGATGATGTGGTCAAAATACTCATTTGCCTAATAATTCTGCACACAGTGTAGTGTAAATTAGCTTAGGTTTTATTTCACAGTTAAGTTTGTATTTATTTTAACTAGGTAGTTAGTAAATAGTTAGTAATTATTTACTAACTAGTCTACCTAGTTAAAATAAATAGAAAAGTACATGTGAAATAAAAATAAACCCTAAGCTAGCTAGACTATAACTTTTAGTTATATTGTAGCTAGCTTACGTTTTATTTCCCAGGTAAGTATGTATTTAGTTTTAAATAGGTATTATTTAGTTAATAATTGTACATTTAATTTAGATCTATTTTAATTATGTTAAAGTTAGGGGGTGTTAGGGTTAGGGGTAGGTGTATGGGTTAAATGTTTAATTTAGGTTGTTGCGATTGGGGGGGGCTGGTGGTTTAGGGGTTAATAGGTTTATTTAGTGGTAGTGATGAGAGAGGCCAGAGGTTTAGGGGTTAATAACTTTATTTAGTTATGGCGATGTCGGGGAGCGGCGGAATAGGGGTTAATAACTTTAATAAAGTGGGGCGATGTTGAGGTGTGGCAGAATAGGGGTTAATAACTTTAGTATAGTGGCGGCGATATCGGGAGCGACAGATTAGGGGTTAATAACTGTAGGTAAGTGTCGGTGATGTCGGGCGTGGCGGATTAGGGGTGTTTAGGGTTTATGTTAGGGTGTTAGGTTTAAACATTATTTTCTTTTTCCCCATAGACATCAATGGGGCTGCATTACGGAGCTTTTCTTTCCACGATCGCAGGTGTTAGACTCTTTTCTGACCCACTCTCCCCATTGATGTCTATGGGGAAAGCATGCACGAGCACGTCAGAACAGTGCTTGTTTTTAAAAGCACCATATCGCCCGCACAAGCCATTTTTTTAAACGTGTAATGGCTGCGCTATAGAGGATTAAATAACGCAACTTTTGTTGCGTTCGTTAATTTCCCTATAGCGCTCAAAACTATCTCCAAGTGGAAAATGAGAACCTGAGATCCTTTATTAGAGATAATATTACAGCAATAGCAATAGATTTCTTAAAGAGAGGAAGGCTGAACATCATCACAGAGAGTTATCCCTGAAAAAGGGTAATCCTACTTACAACTTTTCTACCAGGCCAACACCATACAATGATCCCATAGATATCGGTGTAGTAAAAGGGCCTTTCACCATTAAAGACAAAACTAGACGTGGTGGATCCCTTATTCTATGCTTTACAAGATCATGACCTTAACACCTGTCTAAACTTAAAGACACAAGTTAGGTAAGTAATGATCATTTACTATTAACAAACGGCTAGATTATGAGTTTTGCGGTATGAGTGAAAAAGCAGCGATAAGGCTCATAACGCTGCTTTTTCACTACCGCTGGTATTACAAGTCTTGCAGGTTTAGGGGCACCGCACACTTTTTTGGCCTTAACGCAAATTTACGCAATTTGCGTAAAGTCTTTTTTCAATGGAACTTCCATAGCGCCAATATTACAAGCTTTTTCTGGGAGGCCAAAAAGTGAGCGGTACAGCCTATCCCGCAAGATTCGTAACACAATCTAAAGTCAGTTGTTATGAGTTTTACGTTACAAAGCTGTAGCATAAAACTCATAACTAAAGTGTTAAAAAGTACACTAACCCATAAACCGAGGCCCCCCCGCATCACAAACACTAAAATAAAATTATTAACCCATAATCTGCTGCTCCTGACATCACCGCCACTATAATAAACATATTAACCCCTAAACCGCTGCACCCCCCGCATCACAAACACTAGTTAAATATTATTAACCCCTAATCTGCCATCCCTAACATCACCACCACCTACCTTCATATATTAACCCCTAATCTGCCGCCCCCAACATCGCCACCACTATACTAAATTTATTAACCCCTAAACCTAAGTCTAAGTCTAACCCTAACACCCCTAACTTAAATATAATTAAAATAAATCTAAATAAAAATTGCTATCATTACCTAAATAATTCCTATTTAAAACTAAATACTTACCTGTAAAATAAACCCTAAGCTAGCTACAATATAACTAATAGTTACAATGTATCTAGCTTAGGGTTTATTTTTATTTTACAGGCAAGTTTGTATTTATTTTAACTAGGTAGAATAGTTACTAAATAGTTATTAACTATTTACTAACTACCTAGCTAAAATAAATACAAATTTACCTGTAAAATAAAACCTAACCTGCCTTAGACTAACACCTAACCTTACACTACAATTAAATACATTACCTAAATAAATACAATTACCTAAATTACAAAAAACCCCACTAAATTACACAAAATTAAAAAAGACATTATCAGATATTTAAACCAATTACACCTAATCTATTAGCCCTATCAAAATAAAAAGCCTCCCCACCAAATAAAAAAACCCTAGCCTAAACTAAACTACCAATAGCCCTTAAAAGGGCCTTTTGCGGGGCATTGCCCCAAATAAATCAGCTCTTTTACCTGTAAAAAAAATACAAACACCCCCAACAGTAAAACCCACCACCCACACAACCAACCCCCCAAATAAAATCCTAACTAAAAAAACCTAAGCTCCCCATTGCCCTGAAAAGGGCATTGTGATGGGCATTGCCCTTAAAAGGGCATTTAGCTCTTTTTCAATTGCCCAAACCCTAATCTAAAACTAAAACCCACCCAATAAACCCTTAAAAAAGCCTAACACTAACCCCGGAAGATTCACTTACAGTTTTGAAGACCGGACATCCATCCTCAACGAAGCCGGGAAAAGTCCTCAGTGAAGCGGCAAGAAGTCCTCAACGAAGCCTTGAGAAGTCTTCATCCAAGCTGGCAGAAGTGGACCTCCAGACGGGCTGAAGTCTTCATCCAGACGGCATCTTCTATCTTCATCCATCCGGCGCGGAGCAGGTCTATCTTCAAGACATCCGGCGCGGAGCATCCTCTTCAATCGAAGTCTTCTTCCCGAATGAAGGTTCCTTTAAGTGATGTCATCCAAGATGGCGTCCCTTGAATTCCGATTGGCTGATAGAATTCTATTAGCCAATCGGAATTAAAGGTGAATAAATACTATTGGCTGATGCAATCAGCCAATAGGATCGAGCTTCAATCCTATTGGCCGATCCAATCAGCCAATAGGATTGAGCTTGCATTCTATTGGCTGAGATTGAGCTTCAATCCTATTGGCTGATCCAATCAGCCAATAGGATTGAGCTTGAATTCTATTGGCTGATTGGAACAGCCAATAGAATGCAAACTCAATTCTATTGGCTGATTGCATCAGCCAATAGGATTTTTTTCCCTTTAATTCCGATTGGCTGATAGAATTCTATCAGCCAATCGGAATTCAAGGGATGCTATCTTGGATGACGTCACTTAAAGGAGACATCCGGCGCGGAGCATCCTCTTCAATCGAAGTCTTCTTCCCAAATGAAGGTTGCTTTAAGTGATGTCATCCAAGTTGGCGTCTGTTGAATTCCGATTGGCTGATAGAATTCTATCAGCCAATCGGAATTAAAGTTGAAAAAATTCTATTGGCTGATGGGCAATTGAAAAAGAGCTAAATGCCCTTTTAAGGGCAATGCTCATCAAAATGCCCTTTTTAGGGCAGTGGGGAGCTTAGCTTTTTTTAGTTAGGATTTTAGTTGGGGGGGGTTGTTGTGTGGGTTTTACTGATGGGGGGGGTGTTTGTATTTTTTTTTTACAGGTAAAAGAGTTGATTTCTTTGGGGCAATGCCCCGCAAAAAGGCCCATTTAAGGGTTATTGGTAGTTTAGTTTAGGCTAGGGTTTTTTTTTATTTTGGTGGGGCTTTTTTTATTTTGATAGGGCTATTAGATTAGGTGTAATTAGTTTAAATATCTGATAATGTCTTTTTTTATTTTGAGCAATTTAGTTTTTGTTTGTTTTTGTAATTTAGGCAATTGTATTTAATTTAGTTAACTTATTTAATTGTAGTGTAAGGTTAGGTGTTAGTGTAACTCAGGTTAGGTTTTATTTTACAGGTAAATTTGTATTTATTTTAGCTAGGTAGTTAGTAAATAATTAATAACTATTTAGTAACTATTCTGCCTAGTTAAAATAAATACAAACTTACCTGTAAAATAAATATAAATCCTAAGATAGCTACAATATAACTATTAGTTATATTGTAGCTAGCTTAGGGTTTATTTTACAGGTATTTAGTTTTAAATAGAAATAATTTAGGTAATGATAGTAGGTTTTATTTAGATTTATTTTAATGATATTTAAGTTAGACTTAGGTTTAGAATTTAATAAATTTAGTATAGTGGCGGCGATGTTAGGGGCGGCAGATTAGGGGTTAATAATAATTAACTCGTGTTTGAAATGCAGGAGTGCGGCGGTTTAGGGGTTAATATGTTTATTATAGTGGTGGCGATGTCCGGAACGGCAGATTAGGGGTTAATAAGTATAATGTAGGTGTTAGCGATGTCGGGGGCAGCAGATTAGGGGTTAATAAGTGTACCATTAGGGGTGTTTAGACTCAGGGTTCATGTTAGGGTGTTAGGTGTAAACATAAATTTTGTTTTTCCATAGGAATCAACGGGGCTGCGTTACGGAGCTTTACGCTGCTTTTTTGCAGGTGTTAGGCTTTTTTTCAGCCGGCTCTCCCCATTGATGTCTATGGGGAAATTGTGCACGAGCACGTAAAACCAGCTCACCGCAGCTTTCAGCAGCGCTGGTATTGAAGTGCAGTATGGAGCACAATTTTGCTCTATGCCCACTTCTTGCCTGTTAACGCCGGGTTTATGAAAACCTGTAATACCAGCGCTGTAGGGAAGTGAACGGTGACAATAACTTGCAAGTTAGTACCGCACAGCTCTTACCGCAAAACTAGTAATCTAGCCGAAAGCTAATTATGCTTACTATACTCCACCTCTGTCTTTACAGTGAGATCAAAAGTGAATTCAGTCTGAAACCCTCGTAGACTCTGGAGCCTTTAGTCTCTTTATAGATGCTACACTAGTATGACAAAATTAAATTCACTACATAAAAAAAATAAACCTGCTTCTGTCAGAGTTATTGATGGTACTACAGTATGAACTGATCCTGTCAACCATCAGACTATATACCTAGTCATATGCAGCACTGAGAGCCACCCTGAATTTGTCACGTTTCATTTCATACACTCTCCCATTAATTTTAGGTTTACCAGAGCTCACGCTACATCAACTGCGTATTCATTTGAATCTAATCTCTATTGAACTCAACTCATACTGTCAAAAGACATGCTATCCTTATGTGACCTTGTTAGCAGTTAGCACTGAAATACCAAAACAGTATCAAGATTTCTCTGATATTTTTAATACCAAAGATTCTGTGGTATTGCCACCACACGAACCATACGGTTTTCCTATTAACCTACTTCCCTGAGCTTCTGTACCCTAAGGTCACATTTATCCATTCTCTGAACTGGAGTTGACACATTTACATGAATATCTTGACGATACCTTAAGGAAAGGCTTTATACGACCTTCCACTCAACTCCCTAAGACCAATAATTGATTATAAAGAAAGAAACTAAAGAACCACTCAGAATTCATAGAAAGACTTAAAGGTGCCTCTGTATACACCAAAGTGGATCTCAGAGGGGCCTACAACTTATTCTGCATCCGTGAAGGAGATGAATGGAAAACAGCTTTTCAAACCCGTGATGGTCTATACGAATATACAGTTATACCATTCGGTCTTTGTTATGCCTCAGCAACATTCCAATATTTCATAAATGATATCTTCAGAGATGTCCTGGATGTTTGTGTTGTAATATATTCAGATGATATCCTTATCTATTCTACCGCCACAAGGCCTCTATTTAACAAAGTCTGGTGGACCTGATCCAACAGTGCGGATCAGGTCCGCCAGACCTCGCTGAATATGGAGAGCAATATGCTCTCCGTATTCAGCATTGCACCAGCAGCTCACAAGAGCTGCTGGTGCAACGCCGCCCCCTGCGGCCGCCAGCAGGGAGGTGTCAATCAACCCGATCGTACTCGATCGGGTTGATTTCCAGCGGTCTGTCCGCCTGCTCAGAGCAGGTGGACAGGGTTATGGAGCAGCGGTCTTTGTGACCGCTGCTCCATAACTGCTGTTTCTGGCAAGCCTGTAGGCTCGCCAGAAACACAGGGCATCAAGCTCCATTCGGAGCTTGATAGATAGGCCCCTAAGCATGTACGTTGGGTTTTATCTCAAACCTATCACCTTTATGCCAAGCTAGAGAAACATATAATTTATAGGATATTCAATATCATCCCAAGGGATACAGATGGATAACTCTAAGATATGCACCATTGCAGATTAGCAAACCCCTACAACCAGGAAGACTCTCCAAATCTTTCTTGAATTCTCCAACTTTTATAGGACATTGTTTAAAAAGGGCAATCCTAATTCAAAGGGAATCTCTTTCTAGTCCCCTACATCCTGTCACCTTCTACTGCTGTAATCTCACTCAAGCAGAACGCAACTACCCAGTGGGAGAGAAAGGTCCAAAACCAATCATTCCTCCCCATACATTTATATAAATAATTTTTGATCTCATACCTAAAACCTAAGAGGTTCTTACTGATGACAAGGAAGCTCCATTACATCTGCTCACCCGAGACAAAAATGGTTTACTTTACAAGGATGAAAAGCAATACATCCCCTCAAGTTTTCAAATCATATACTAAAGATGGTCCATGATGCTCATCTAGCTGGTGATCCTGGCATAACTAGAACCCTGGATCTGTTAAACAGGGTTAAACAGGTATTATTGGTGGCTTGCCATAAGCTGGATATTTCCAAAGACTTCATAGTAGACCTCCCTAAATAAGAGAAACATAACACTATACTGGTAATAGTGGATCTTCTCACTAAAATGGCACATTTAATACTTATTCCTGAATTACCTAGTGCATACAAGACTGCTGTGGCTTTCATTTCTAACATCATAAAACTGCATGGTTTACAACATATTATTACAACTGATAGAGGGTCTCAGTTTATTTCCAAATTTGTAAATGAAGTGTGCACTAAACTATAAATCACTAGGCATCCCTCCAGTGCCTATCATCCTCATGCAAATGGACAAGAATCAACCAATGTTTGGAACAATATCTTCCCTGCTACAGCACCCATCTACAGGATGACTGGTTTTCACTCCTTCCCATGGCAGAGTTTGCGTACAACAACTCTGTAAACACCACTACCAAACATATTCCATTCCTCCCTAACTATGACTACTATCCCAACTCTTTACCCTCTTGTCCATCAACCTCAAAAAGACCTGCTGTGACTGATATGGTGGAAAAAATCCAAGAAGGATTCCAAATACTACAAGAGAATATCAAGATTGTTCAAGACAAACACAAATACTGTTATGATCTTCACAAGAAAAGAAAGAAAAATTCTTACCAGGTTGCTCAAAGCTTTCCACAAACAACACCCATCAAAACCAGTAAGTTGAATCCCCAGAGTAGCGTTTGTTTGTGCTTGAGCATTTACTTTCAACTTGTAATACATGTAGAAGTTAGCGCGGTTGTGAAATTGGTTATCGTGACCAAAGCTAACAATAGTGCGCCACTTGTAATCTAGCTCTATATAAGATAGTTATAACTCTCAACTGATTCTTTTCAAGGCAAAATACATCATTTTTGCTGTAATCTCTTGGCTTATCCAGTATTGAGGTACACATCTCAGAACATTTTAAACTGGCCTGTTTTTTTAAATTATGGAGTGTTAAAATGAATCTATATAATGGCCAATATATGTATAGCCCTATTTGTAAGATGATATCCTACCTAGCAAGCATTACTATCTATTAGCATGTCTAAATTATTTGCTATATTTTTTACAACATACAGTACATAAATTCAATATACTTTACATAGCATATACTTATATCTTAAATGCACAATTCCAATCTCTGAACCCTCTGTATTTTTATATTATATTAAAAATAATCAATACGAGTGCCTTTGCTTCATATTGGTGTATATAGACAGATAGATAAATAGATAGATATAATAGTAATAATAAATGTGGAGTATTATTTAACCCCTTAATGACCGCAGCACTTTTCCATTTTCTGTCCGTTTGGGACCAAGGCTATTTTTACATTTTTGCGGTGTTTGTGTTTAGCTGTAATTTTCCTCTTACTCATTTACTGTACCCACACATATTATATACCGTTTTTCTCGCCATTAAATGGACTTTCAAAAGATACCATTATTTTCATCATATCTTATAATTTACTATAAAAAAATTATAAAATATGAGGAAAAATTGAAAAAAAACCCCACTTTTTTTTAACTTTGACCCCCAAAATCTGTTACACATCTACAACCACCAAAAAACACCTATGCTAAATAGTTTCTAAATTTTGTCCTGAGTTTAGAAATACCCAATGTTTACATCTTCTTTGCTTTTTTTTGTAAGTTATAGGGCCATAAATACAAGTAGCACTTTGCTATTTGCAAACCACTTTTTTTTTCAAAATTAGCGCTAGTTACATTAGAACACTAATATCTTTCAGGAATCCCTGAAAATCCATTGACATGTATATATTTTTTTTTAGTAGACAACCCAAAGTATTGATCTAGGCCAATTTTGGTATATTTCATGCCACCATTTCACCGCCAAATGCGATCAAATAAAAAAAATCGTTCACTTTTTCACAATTTTTTTCCACAAACTTTAGGTTTCTCACTGAAATTATTTACAAATAGTTTGTGCAATTATGGCACAAATGGTTGTAAATTCTTCTCTGTGATCCCCTTTGTTCAGAAATAGCAGACTTACATGGCTTTGGTGTTGCTTTTTGGTAATTAGAATGCCACTAAATGCCACTGCGCACCACACGTGTATTATGCCCAGCAGTGAAGGGGTTAATTAAGGAGCATGTAGGGAGCTTGTAGGGTTAATTTTAGCTTTAGTGTAGTGTAGTAGACAACCCCAAGTATTGATCTAGGCCCATTTTGGTATATTTCATGCCACCATTTCACCGCCAAATGCGATCAAATTAAAAAAAACGTAAAATTTTTCACAATTTTAGGTTTCTCACTGAAATCATTTACAAACAGCTTGTGCAGTTATGGCACAAATGGTTGTAAATGCTTCTCTGGGATCCCCTTTATTCAGAAATAGCAGACATATATGGCTTTGGCGTTGCTTTTTGGTATTTAGAAGGCCGCTAAATGCCGCTGCGCATGTATTATGGCTAGCAGTGAAGGGGTTAATTAGGTAGCTTGTAGGGAGCTTGCAGGGTTAATATTAGATTTAGTGTAGAGCTCAGCCTCCCACCTAAAACATCAGACCCCCTGATCCCTCCCAAACAGCTCTCTTCCCTCCCCCACCCCACAATTGTCCCCGCCATCTTAAGTACTGGCAGAAAGTCTGCCAGTACTAAAATAAAAGCTATATATATTTTTTTTTAATGATTTTTTTTAAGCATATTTACATATGCTGCTGTGTACTATCCCCCCTTAGCCCCCAACCTCACTGATCCCCCCCCCAAACAGCTCTATCCCCTCCCACTCTAACTTAATGGGCGCCATCTTGGGTACTGGCAGCTGTCTGCCAGTACCCAGTTTAGAAGAAAAAAATGGTTTGTTTTTTTAATTTGTTGAAATTTTCTGTAGTGTAGCTTCCCCACACACAAACCAACCCCCCCACCCCTCCACGATTGCTTTTTGTGCTTTTGCACAAACAAGATTAGGCAGGTTTTATGAAATGATTTTCCGTAGTGTAGCGGTTCCCACCCGCTCCCGCCCCGTGCAAGCGCCCGCCCGCCACCCTCCGTGCACGCGCGCGCGCCCGTGCGCGCCCCCGACGGTCCCGCCCCCGATCCCGCCCCCGTGACATCACGCGGCACACCGATGGCCGCCCACCCGCCTCCCAATTCGGCTCCCACCCACCAACGATACCGGCCATCGATGTCCGGTGCAGAGAGGGCCACAGAGTGGCTCTCTCTGCACCGGATGGCCATTTAAGGTTATTGCAGGATGCCTCCATATCGAGGCATCACTGCAATAACCGGAAAGCAGCTGGAAGCGAGCAGGATCGCTTCCAGCTGCTTTCCACACCGAGGACGTGCAGGGTACGTCCTCAGGCGTTAACTGCCTTTTTTTTGAGGACGTACCCTGCACGTCCTCGGTCATTAAGGGGTTAAAGTATTTTTATCTGTGACTGGTCACATTTTTAATTAATAAATACAATGGGGCATATTTATCAAGCTCCGTATAGAGCTTGATGCCCCGTGTTTCTGGTGAGCCTGCAGGCTCGCCAGAAACAGCAGTTATGAAGCAGCGGTAACAAAGACCGCTGCTCCATAACCTGTTCGCCTGCTATGAGACGGACAGACACGGCCGAAAATCAACCCGATCGAGTACGATTGGGTTGAATGACAACCCCCTGCTGGCAGCCCATTGGCCGCGAGTCTGCAGGGGGCGGCGTTGCACCAGCAGCTCTTGTGAGCTGCTGGTGCAATGCTGAATACGGCGAGCATACAGTATTGCTCGCCATATTCAGCGAGGTCTGGCGGACCTGATCCGCACTTTCGGATCAGGTCTGCCATACTTTCATAAATAGGGGCCATTATATGTTACTAGTACTTATTATTTACATAGTTTATCTGTCATTTGAAATCCATTTTATTTTTCCCTTTAGCTGTGAGCGCTCTTGTATTACACTTCTTTTAATAATATACATGACAACTTTGAGGATAGATAGATAGATAGATAGAAAGACAGATAGATATTGCTGTATCTAAATGTGAGGAAGTATATAAATTGTGTTTTAATAAAAAACAATGGATTATATATTCTATGGAGAAGGCTAAATACAACTAAAGTATTCTTTCCTTTTGCTGAAAGAGGGTATTTTAAAATGCATTATAAGTTTTGGGTATTTTTTAGTTTTTTAATGGATGTTCTGGGGTAAAAAAAAAAAGTATGTTTAGTTTGTCACTATCCACCAACAGAAATGTGGGGATTGTTCAGCCAGTAAACTTCTATCACTCAGACCAGCTGTGCCATTCCTGTTTTGGCTTTAATTCAAATTACAAAACAGCTTTAACTTAATTTTTTTTACACAAAAGCACATATTTCTTAACATAATTAAATAGTGTTTTTTTATATTTATCATTATTGATATTTATGTTTAATGCCATGAACCACATAAATACCTAATAAAGTTGCATTCAGAAAGACAGCTAGGGTGAAGAAGGTCCTGCCATCCCTCCCTCCATGTGATTTACTTCTGGGCTGGTTAAGGGTTGGTGGAGTGCTTGCCTTTGGAAAAGGGGGTATCTTGAAGTGCGTACCTCCTGGTGGAGAGGTTTAATAAATATGTTTGCTGGGTTGGGTTATCACACTTTACAACGTGTTATTTATAATGTTGCAATTTATTTGGTTGTTTTCAGGTTTTATAATAAACATGCTGCAGCCTTTATAACCCAAGTATTAGTGTGTCTGCGTTTTTTTATTGGTACGGAATGTAGTGCCTAATTATGGGGTCATTGTGGCTTTTAAGATCTTGGAGTAGTAACAGTAAGCGTCTTACAGGTATTTGGGTGGTTTGACCCAGTATGCACACACATAGACACACTCAGAACATATAATATTTTATATAGAAATTCATTGAAGTCTTGAAAAAGTACTAAATAAAAGGAGTGTGAATTTTAAACAACAGTCTTACAGTAAATCTCAGTAACATTAATTTTATGCTAGACAGAAGTGGAACACAGCAGCCCAAGTAAATAGAGGATATACATTTTTGGGATAAGATAAGATTTGTTGGGCCAATCATGCGGATCTGCCACGTGTTACGGATCAGCTGTCATCTTTAATTATTCTTTTTTTTCAATATCTGTTTTTTTGAGGGTTTTTTAATAAGTAGGGGAGTTAACTTTGAGAGTAAAAAACAGCATTGTTGGAGATTTCAAAGCAAAAACAGAGAGGTATCTAGTAAAGTCTGATTCTCACATCTGCAACGAATTCCCTTGATTTAAATCATACAGTGCATTTTAATGGATTAATGGTGCTCCCTTACAAATTCCACAGATTCACTATTTGGTTTCTAATCTATAGCAGATGGTGCAACCTTATATAATGTGCACACCTGTACCTTGCTTATCGTAGTCCTCTGGCCTCTGGCTTCTAGCCTTCTTGCAAAATTCAGAGTAGTCAATAATCAAAAAATGTGACATGTACATAGGATTCACAGCAGAATGAAGAATAATCTATCATCTTTAAAAGAATATTAAACACAGACAATGATGTTCTCCTAAAATGCTGTATCAATCATAGGGTAAAGAATTTAAAAGTGTATTCATTGTTTAGAAGTTTACTGTAATATACATTGGACATTGTGCAGTTATCCTCCTATTGTCTGTGTACAGGCCAGGGCTACAGTGAGTCTTACATGTCACCTTAGGGCAGCCTCTGATTGGCCACTCCAAGAAAGTCCAGTAATATAGATTCCAAAAAAAGCATTTGCATCCATTTTATTTATTTATTTGTATACATCATCAAATGGCAGTGCGGATCAGGTCCGACAGTGCGGATCAGGTGCGACAGACTTCGCTGAATACGGCGAGCAATCCGCTCGCCGTATTCAGCATTGCACCAGCAGCTCACAAGAGCTGCTGCTGCAACGCCGCCCCCTGCAGACTCGCGGCCAATCGGCAAGCAGCAGGGGGGTGTCAATCAACCAGATCGTACACGATGTCTATCCGCCTGCTCAGAACAGGCGGACGGGTTATGGAGCAGCGGTCTTTGTGACCACTGCTTCATAACTTCTGTTTCTAGCGAGCCTGCTGGCTCGCCAGAAACACGGGGCATCAAGCTCCATTCAGAGCTTGATACATATGCCCCAATACGTTATTTTTAAGATTGCCTTATGTATACATAGAACTATCTCAAGGCAGAACAGGCAACCATGGTATGACTTAAATTGAGAGATTAGCATCAGTATACCTCTGTTTATGACACGGCTTCTATTTCAGGCATCTTTTATCAACCAAACTGAAATGCAAGAAAAAACAGAAGGCAACTCCTAGTGCAGCACAATCATAGACCAAACCTTTTTCAAAATGGACATGATAAAGCTGTACTCACAAGCATGGCAGCCCTCAAATGTGCTAGAAGGTGAAAACTGGAAGATCTCCCAGCTTACTGACTCCTGGTTCTGGGGCAACTACCCACTGCTTTTTCGGATAACAGGTGCATATATATTAATCATGCACCAATTTTAAAAAATATTTATTAAAATGTAAACAACATAATAAAAAATTAGGAGTATAATGAAACCCTCAAATATCAAAGCAGAACTTCAATGCGTTTCTCAGCTTAGAGAGCTGTTTCAACAGGCGTATTCAGCTCGTTGAAAACACACTCTTAATACATTGCTCCGTAGCAATCGCAATTCAGTAAAATTACACACCCATTCAACAATTGTTAGCTAATCATAGTAAATAGATAAACATATGTCTGGCCAACAGTTAATATCCTTACTTACAGCAAACTATATACATACATAATGAATGTCCCAGATATGAGTGAATTGCATGGTAATAAAACCCAAACCATAAGAGATTGCATATATCCTATTTAAATTTTTAACATAAAAATCATGTGCATAAATTTTAAATGTCCAAAATTATTATTTATATATAGGCATTTGAAAGTATAGTGCGCCCCCTACTGTTCGTTTTTAATTTTGTAATTTTTTTTACTACCCAAACCCTGCCACACATCAACATAGTCCAAAACATTTCAATTGCCGAAACCATATCTAGACTATGAGATGGACCATGTAAACTCTGTTTAAGAACACCAACGGCTAGATTACAAGTGAGGCAATCGCCATTTACGCTTTAATCCTTACCGTTATCTCACAGCTGTGGTTAACTGTTTTCTGAAACAAAAAAGTTGCACAAAACAATTCAAAAATAGTTAGGTGTTTTCGTGCTATTCGGGTTAACACTAGCGCAAAATAAAAAAAATTTTTAACTTGTAATAAGATCGCAACCCGACTAGCGCAAAGATTAACTGTAGCAGAGTTTTCGAGATTGCGGGGAAAAAAGTACTGCGCCACTTGTAATCTAGCTCTATGTCTTTGGAACTTTGGTACTCCACCTCCTTACGCTCAGTTGTGGTTAAGAATATCAATATAATGAAAAGTATGCTATTTATTAATTGAAAAACGTTTGTTGGTCCATATCTGCCATCATATCTGCCCAACGATCTGCCTGATGCTCTAAAGCTTGTCATAATATTGCTATGTTGTAAAGATTAAAGAGAACCGAGATAGCACACAGAGTCTCTATAGAAGTGCGCAAATGATCACAGCATGTGGCAGATGGCGGATTCGGCAAACAGCAATCCAGGCAGCTCTCTCAGAAATGGTGAGTGGACAACGGGAACCTGTGGATGACAGATGGAAGAGGCGCCTCATGGGACAAGTATCGTTTGAGGCAGCAAAGGGACACACATAAGCAGCGGACCCCCCACACAGAGTGTTACTCACAAGAGCGGCGGTACAAACGTGTACCCAGACAGGCAGGACGGAACCAAAAGTCGCCCGTCAGACAGGCGTAAGCTCGGTACGCTAGGCAAACGTCACTCAGCAAGCAGCGTCAGAGTAAACCCAGCAGGGGAACCAATAGAGTCGAAGGGTCTTGAGGGAACGTTTTCCAGCAACAGCTGCACAGGACAACGTCTGTCTGACGGGCGACTTTTGGTTCCGTCCTGCCTGTCTGGGTACACGTTTGTACCGCCGCTCTTGTGAGTAACACTCTGTGTGGGGGGTCCGCTGCTTATGTGTGTCCCTTTGCTGCCTCAAACGATACTTGTCCCATGAGGCGCCTCTTCCATCTGTCATCCACAGGTTCCCTATGTTGTAAAGGTATTGCAAATTGAACGTGCGTGTAGAATGTTCTGAATTGATAGAATCATTGTAGGATGGTAGTCTCACAAAGAGGCATATTAGTATACTTCACTATTTGATATGAGGTTTCTCTATGAATAATTCAATACTGCAGCCTTGCCATAAGCAGCCAGGGATAGTGTAAATTTTGACAGTGTGTAATGGCAATGACAATTTAAGTGTGAACTTAAACTCTTTAGTTCCAAAACTATAGTTAAACTTGTAAATGAATAATAAATATATTTGAGCTGGGGCATTATGGTTATACAACAAAGGGGTTTTTTGGTTACGCACACCGCAAAAGGACTGTTTAATCTTAACACACATTGTGGGAGTGCTACCAAAGTGACCAAAACAATTACAAAACAACAAAAAATATTGGTGCACATCCAACCACTTAAGTCTACTCTTTCATGGCATATTTGTATATGCTTCTGTCTGCCAAATATACTTACATAGCTTCTAATAAGATTGGGATAAACATCTCGCAATAATATGAGCTTATATTTGTGCTGCAAAAACAAATATACTTCTATCTGCTAAATATACTTACATAGTTCAAATAAAATTGGGATTAACATCTCACAATAATATTGACTTATATTTATGCTGCAAAAAAAAATTTTGCTTTAAAAAAAATGCCTTTAACTGAAATGGGATCTTAGTCACACAATATGATCATATTCTGCTAAGCCAGTCACCACTTACAAGGTGTCCCATAAAGACTGGTCCTATACTAACCAGTTTCCACACTGCAGCAAGTCATGTCTATACAGTGTGAAGCTTTCTAGCTTATTGAGTATATTTATCAGGAACACACCTGGGCTGGGTGGCGTGCAGTAACCAAAGGGGAGGGATTTGGTCAGCTCCCTATTTAAGAAATACAACAAAGGGTTTTTTTGGTTACGCACACCACAAAAGGACTGTTTAATCTTAACACACATATTGTGGGAGTGCTACCAAACTGACCAAAACAATTACAAAACAACAAAAAATATTAGTGCACATCCAACCACTTAAGTCCACTCTTTCATGGCATATTTGTATATGCTTCTGTCTGCCAAATATACTTACATAGCTTCTAATAAGATTGGGATAACATCTCGCAATAATATGAGCTTATATTTGTGCTGCAAAACCAAATATACTTCTATCTGCTAAATATACTTACATAGTTCAAATAAAATTGGGATTAACATCTCACAATAATATTGACTTATATTTATGCTGCAAAAAAATTTTTTGCTTTAAAAAAATGCCTTTAACTGAAATGGGATCTTAGTCACACAATATGATCATATTCTGCTAAGCCAGTCACCACTTACAAGGTGTCCCATAAAGACTGGTCCTATATAGTGATGTCCCGAACTGTTCGTCCACAAACGGTTCACAGCGAACATAGCTTGTTCGTGTTCGCGTTTGTGGGCGAACACATGGCGATGTTCGATCCGCCCCTATGTGTCATCATTGAGGAAACTTTGACCCTTTATGTCACATCCGCCTAACACATTAGAGCCAATCAACATCAGACACTCCTTCACAGACCCTCCCAGCTACTCGGAATCCACCATTTTAGACTCATAATGACCTTGCTTTCTTAATGAGAGGACGTGTTGTGTTTTTACTCCTGACATTAATAGTAAAAACATAGCTAGGCTAGTGTATTTACAGTCCAGAAGGACTCCACTCATCTCTGCTGCAAGCACAGCACCCCAAAAAGCCCTTTTTAGGGCTATATTTTGTGCCGTTTTTTTTTTGTCTCGTTTTTTTTTTATTAGCATTTGCCTGGCTTTTAGGCTGTGTGTTTAAGGCTCACAGCATATGCTGTGATTACTGCCACCACTGATATCTCCCTAACAACATTAGTTTAAATTTAACTAACCAAAAAATGTAATTATTTTGCTAGTGTCATTTTTTTTCATTTTCTATCAGGCCAGTGTCACACAGAATATACTCTGGTTCATTGCTCTGTGCCAGCCAGCAGCCACCAGTGTTAATATCCGTTTATAACATTATTTTAAATTTAAAAAAAAAAAATATTTTGCTAGTGTAATCTAATTACATTTACTATCAGGCCTGTGTCTGTCAGGCTCACTCAGCATTAATATACCTCATTTTTTTCAGTCTTTTGGTTAATTGGTCTGTGCCAGGCAGCCACCCAGCACTCATATCTATTCTTCTTCACCTTAATTTTAATATAAAAAAAAAAAGTTTAAATTTGTTTGATAGTGTGATCTAATATAATTTTCTATCCGGCCTGTGTTTTGCTGACATACATAGCCTACTGTGTTTACTTGCTGCCCTCCCTAGTCTATGAGCCACAACTCATATGTGTTTAACCTTTTTTTAATTTCCCCCCAAAAAAATAATTTCAATCATTTTTCTAGTGTAATCTAATAGTATTTTCTATCAGGCGTGTGTGTATCTGACTTACAGAGCCTACTGTTTTTAATAGCTGCCCTTCCAAGGCTATCAGCCACGACTCATATGTATGTGCTTAACCTTTTTCTTTAAATTGCCAAAAAAAAGTCTTTAAATCATTATGCTAGTGTAATCTAATTTTATTTTCTATCAGGCCTGTGTCTAACTGTCTATCTGACTTACACAGCATACTGTTGTTAATTGCTGCCCTACGTAGCAGCCAGCCAGTGTGACCACTCATAGAGTCATATGTGCATTGCACTTCTTAACATAATTTTAATATTAAAATCTAAAATTTTAAAATATTTTGCTAGTGTAATCTAACTTAATTTTCTATCAGGCCTGTGTTTTTGTCACTTACACAGCATACTGTGTTAAATTGCTGCCCTACCTACCATCCACGACTCATATCTGCCATCCTGTGTGCCAGGCCCAACTAGCCAATTAGTGGCACCAATCATAATTCTTGTAACAGTATATAAAAAAATAAAAATCATAATTTTTTGGACTCCAAATATTCAGTCTCCTAGTGGCATTGAATTGCATTTACCTCCTGCCTGCCACTGCTAGCATTTTGTGCCAGGCCGTCTAGCCAACTATTTACACCAATCATAATTGTTGTCACAGATAGTATAGTTACTAATTAAAATTAAAAAAAATTTGATTGTTGATCTTAATCCTCAGTTTGCTCGTGCCCTAGAATTGCACTTTTCTACTGCCTTCCAAGCCTGTGTGCCAGGCCTACTTGAAAAATATTTACACCAATCATATTTGTTGTCACAGTATTCTTAATAATTAAAAATTAAAATTTTTGGTAATAGTTGTTGTGAATCCTCAGTTTGCTGGTGCCATTGAATTGCACTTTCCTCCTGCCTTGCAGCCTGCTGTGTGCTAGGCCCACCTAGCCAATTATTGCCAGCAATCATATTTCTTTTAACAGTATTGCAAAAATTGGCTATCATCACTGTTTTGACTGTCAGTAATCAGTCTCCTAGTGTCCTTGAATTGCATTTACCTCCTGCCTGCCAGCCTTTTGTGCCAGGCCATCTTGCCAACTATTTACACCAATCATAATTGTTGTCACAGTACAGTTACTAATTAAAATTAAAAAAATTTTGATTGTTGATCTTAATCCTCAGTTTGCTCGTGCCCTAGAATTGCACTTTTCTACTGCCTTCCAAGCCTGTGTGCCAGGCCTACTTGAAAAATATTTACACCAATCATATTTGTTGTCACAGTATTCTTAATAATTAAAAATTAAAATTTTTGGTAATAGTTGTTGTGAATCCTCAGTTTGCTGGTGCCATTGAATTGCACTTTCCTCCTGCCTTGCAGCCTGCTGTGTGCTAGGCCCACCTAGCCAATTATTGCCAGCAATCATATTTCTTTTAACAGTATTGCAAAAATTGTCAATCATCACTGTTTTGACTGTCAGTAATCAGTCTCCTAGTGTCCTTGAATTGCATTTACCTCCTGCCTGCCAGCCTTTTGTGCCAGGCCATCTTGCCAACTATTTACACCAATCATAATTGTTGTCACAGTACAGTTACTAATTAAAATTAAAAAATTCTTGATTGTTGATCTTAATCCTCAGTTTGCTCGTGCCCTAGAATTGCACTTTTCTACTGCCTTCCAAGCCTGTGTGCCAGGCCTACTTGAAAAATATTTACACCAATCATATTTGTTGTCACAGTATTCTTAATAATTAAAAATTAAAATTTTTGGTAATAGTTGTTGTGAATCCTCAGTTTGCTCGTGCCATTGAATTGCACTTTCCTCCTGCCTTGCAGCCTGTGTGCCAGGCCCACCTAGCCAATTATTGCCAGCAATCATATTTCTTTTAACAGTATTGCAAAAATTGTCAATCATCACTGTTTTGACTGTCAGTAATCAGTCTCCTAGTGTCCTTGAATTGCATCTACCTCCTGCCTGCCAGCCTTTTGTGCCAGGCCGTCTTGCCAACTTTTTACACCAATCATAATTGTTGTCACAGTATAGTTACTAATTAAAATTGAATTGCACTTTTCTACTGCCTGCCAGCCTGTGTGCCAGGCCCAACTATCCAATTAGTGCCAGCAATCATATTTATTTTAACAGTATTGCAAAATTTGTCAATCATCACTGTTTTGACTGTCAATCTGCAGTCTACTAGTGCCCTCCTTGAATTGCATTTTCCTCCTGCCTGCCTGCCTGTGTGCCAGTCCCAACTAGACAATTAGTGCCACCAATCATATTTATTGTAACAGGATTGGAATTTTTCTTAATCATAACTGTTTTGACTGTGATTCTTCAGTCTCCTAGTGCCATTGAATTGCAGTTTCCTTTCTCCCAGCGTGTGTGCCAGACAGGCCCATTTGCCAACTAGTGCCAAACAATCATATTTGTTGTCACAGTACTTGTAATATTTTAAAAAATTAACAATTTGTGATTTTTAAAACATCTGTATTTTTTGTTGTTGTCAGTCTCACAGCGTATACTGTGCCCACTTTCACAGTGCCACCACTCAATTGGTGTAATAGTATTGTTAGTGTCCATTTAAAAAAAAAATGACAGGCAGAGGCAGGCCACCACGCAGGTTCCGTGGTAGTGGTCGTGGTGCTGTGATTCCTTTAGACCCTACAAATATGCACATTGTTCAGATGCCGGGTGCCAGGGGGGACGCGAAAACTTCTGAGGAGGACCTAGTTGAATGGCTAACACAGGACACCCAATCTTCTTCAGCTTCCGCTGCTAGTCCTCCTAACCTTGAGGCACCATATAAGTCCAGCTGTGCTTTGGGCAGGTCTCAAGTGACCAGTGCCACTCCCCCGCCTGTCGCCACCACCAACACTAGCACCACAGCCGCTTCACTTGATCTGTCACAGGAGTTATTGACACATCATTTGGAAGAAATGAGTGATGCGCAACCATCATTGACAGAGGATGTAGATAATAGTGATCAGTCTCAGTCAGGCAGCATTACCGACATGGAGGTACGGTGTGATGATGATGATGATGATGTTGTACCCGCTGCTGCTTCCTTTCTTGATGTTTCAGATACAAGTGAAGCGGTTGATGATGATGTGTTGGTGGATGTCACGTGGGTGCCTGCTAGAAGAGAAGAAGAAGAGGGGGAAAGTTCAGATGGGGAGACAGAGAGGAGGAGGAGGAGGAGACGATTTGGAAGCATGGGGAGGTCGTCTCAAGGAGCTAGTGGTACAGTCAGACAGCATGCATCGTCACCAGGGGTCAGCCAGACAGCATGCCGATGCCCATCAACACATGCTGTTGCCACCACCAGAATGCCGTCATCGCAGAGCTCAGCAGTGTGGCATTTTTTTGTGTGTCTGCCTCTGACAACAGCGATGCCATTTGCAACCTGTGCCAAAAGAAACTGAGTCGTGGGAAGTCCAACAGCCATCTAGGTACAACTGCTTTGCGAAGGCACATGGTCTCCCATCACAAAGGCCGATGGGAAGAACACATGAGTAGAAGCAGCACACAAAGTGAAAGCCGCCCTCCTCCTCCTGCTCCAGCATCTTCAGCCACGTCAACCAGTGCTGTCCTCCTTGCCCCCTCTCAACCATCCTCCACTCAGTCTCTCTTATGTAGCAGTTCCTGGTCATCTGCCCACAGTCAGGTGTCTGTCAAGGACATGTTTGAGCGTAAGAAGCCAATTTCTCAAAGTCACCCCCTTGCCCGGCAACTGACAGCTGGCTTGTCTGAACTCTTAGCCCACCAGCTTTTACCATACAAGCTGGTGGAGTCTGATGCTTTCAAAAAATATGTATCTATTGGGACACCGCAGTGGAAGGTACCTGGCCGAAATTTCTTTTCACAAAAGGCCATCCCAAACCTGTACTCTGTTGTGAGAAAGGAAGTTATGGCATGTCTGGCACACAGCGTTGGGGCAAGGGTCCATATGACCACGGATAGCTGGTATGCAAAGCATGGTCAGGGCAGGTATATCACCTACACTGCGCATTGGGTAAACCTGCTGACTTCTGACAAGCATGGAATGCGTGGCTCTGCAGAAGAGTTGGTGACACCGCCATGACTTGCAGGAAGGCCTGCTGCTACCTCCTCTACTCCTCCTACTCCATCCTCTTCCATAACCTCTTCCTCGGCTGAGTCCTCTTCAACTTCTGCATCTTGCTCCACATCTATGGCACCCCCCCAGCTCCCCAGGTACTATGCTACATCCCGGGTACGGCAGTGTCACGCCGTCTTCCGGTTGACTTGCCTGAAAGCGGAGAGTCACACCGCACCAGCACTCCTGACCGCCCTGAACGCACAGGTGGATCAGTGGCTGACTCCGCACCAACTGGAGATTGGCAAGGTTGTTTCTGACAATGGAAGTAATTTGGTGGCGGCATTGAAATTGGGCAAGTTGACACATGTGCCGTGCATGGCACATGTGTGTAATCTAATTGTACAACGATTTGTCCATAAGTACCCAGGCTTACAGGATGTCCTGAAGCAGGCCAGGAAGGTGTGTGGCCATTTCAGGCGTTCCTACACGGCCATGGCGCACTTGTCCGATATCCAGCGTCGAAACAACCTGCCAGTGAGGCGCTTGATTTACGACAGCCCGACACGGTGGAATTCAACACTCCTAATGTTTGACCGCCTGCTCCAACAAGAAAAAGCTGTTAATGAGTATTAGTATGACCGGGTTGCTAGGCCAGCCTCTGGGGAGCTGGGGATATTTTTTCCAAATTACTGGATGCTCATGCGCAATGCCTGTAGGCTCATGCGTCCTTTTGAGGAGGTGACAAACCTTGTCAGTCGCACCAAAGGCACCATCAGCGACATCATACCATTTGTTTTCTTCCTGGAGCGTGCCCTGCGAAGAGTGCTGGATCAGGCAGTAGATGAGCGTGAAGAGGAAGCGGGAGAGTTGTGGTGTCCATCACCCCCACAAACAGCCGAATCAGCATCGCTTGCTGGACCTGCGGCAAAGCAGGAAGAGTATTGTGAGGAAGAGGAGTCAGAGGAGGAATGTGGCTTTGAGGAGGAGGAGGAGGAGGAGGAATACCGAGCACAACAGGCATCCCATTGTGCTCGTTGTTGTCACCTCTCTGGTACCCGTGGTGTTGTACGTGGCTGGGGGGAAGAAGATACCATCAGTGAGATCAGTGAGGAGGAGGAACGGGACATGATTAGCTCGGCATCCAACCTTGTTCAAATGGGTTCTTTCATGCTGTCGTGCCTGTTGAGGGACCCTCGTATAAAAAAGCTGAAGGAGAACGAACTGTACTGGGTGTCCACACCCCTTGACCCCCGGTATAAGCATAAAGTGCCTGAAATGTTACCAAATTTCCGCAAGTCAGAAAGGATGGAGCATTTTCATAATGAATTAAAAACTATGCTTTACACAGCGTATAAGGGTGATGTCACAGCACCACGGGAATGTAACAGGGGAAGAGATGAAATTAATCCTCCTCCTCCCACGACCATGGCGGCAAGGACCGGACGCTTTCCTGACGTCTTGTTGATGGAGGACATGCGTACCTTTTTAACTCCCATGCACCATCAGAGCCTTTCGGGATCCAGCCTTAGAGAAAGACTCAACCGACGGGTAGCAGACTACCTAGCTTTAACTGCGGATCTCGACACTCTCAGGAGTGATGGACCCCTTGACTACTGGGTGTGCAGGCTGGACTTGTGGCCTGAGCTATCCCAATTTGCAATGGAACTTCTGGCCTGCCCCGCTTCAAGTGTCCTGTCCGAAAGGACTTTCAGTGCAGCAGGAGGTTTTGTCACTGAGAAGAGAAGTCGACTAGGTCAAAAAAGCCTTGACTATCTCACTTTTATAAAAATGAATGAGGGCTGGATCCCGAAGGGACTGACATTTGGCGATACATTTGAATAAAAAAGGCCTGATGATGAGATGAGCTGGCTTGGGCTACAACTGGTACACAGGCTGGCCTTTTTTTTTTGTTATAAAGCCGGAGGACTTGCTTGACTTATCCGCCAACAACTAGTTTGCAAGCCACAAGCTTTTAGGGCACTTTATAAATGTTTTACAAACATCAATTTTTCTGGCCGCTGCTACAGCAGTTGCTACAACAATACCCATTTTTTTCAGTCATTTGTGCATTCCTAATTTTTATGGCCTCTGCTGCAGCTCTGTGGGTACAAAACTCAAATAAAAAAAATAAGGCACATAACACTAGTGATTAAACTGTTACGAATTGTACAACTTAGCAAACCACTCATATCTGGTGGACCATTAAATTGAACGCAAAATGCCACAAATTTGAAGGAGGAGGACCGACCAAGCATCTTTATCCGTCTCTTGGTTACTCTAAATTATCTCTGTGTTCCATCTATGCCATACCTGTACTCTATTGTGCAAAAGGGTGGCATATGTGGTGTTTCATGCTGTTGTGCCTGTTGCGGGTCATGGCCCATGGTATAAAAAGGCTGAAGGAGAACGACCTGTAATGGGTGCCCCATCAAATTTTTAGAAAAATGTTCCTGGTTCCTCTCAATTATCTCTGGGTTTCTAAAATGGATGCCATACCTGTACTCGCTTGTGCAAAAGGATGGCATATGTGGTGGTGTTTCCTGCAGTTGTTTCTGTTGAGGGTGCTGGACCCTCTTATAAAAAAGCTGAAGGAGAACGACCTGGAGTGGGAGTCCAAGCATGGTTTTTGGGGCTATTTCACTTTTCCAAACAATTATCTGTGGGTTTCTAAAATCAATGCCGTACCAGTACTCTATTGTTCAAAAGGATGCCATATGTTCTCTTTCCTGCTGGTATTTTGTTTGAGGGTCCTGGACCCTCTTATAAAAAGGCCTAAGGAGAAAGAGGTGTACTGGGTGTCCACTCAATTTTTTTTTCTATTTCACATTTGACCAAAATTATCTCTGGGTTTGTAAAATCAATGCTGTACCTGTACTCTATTGTTCAAAAAGATGCCATACGTCCTCTTTCCTGCTGGACCCTCTTATAAAAAGGCCGAAGGAGAAAGAAGTGTACTGGGTGTCCATCGAATCATTTGTTTGATTCAAATTCCCGGTTGCAACAAATTATCTCCTGGTTTCTAAAATCAATGCCTTTCCTGTAATCTAATTTTCAAAAGGATGCCATATGTCCTCTTTCCTGCTGCTGGTTTTGTTGAGGGTCCTGGAGCCTCTGCTAAAAAAGGCCTAAGGAAAAATAAGTGTACTGGGTGTCTAATCAATGTTTTTTTAGATTTCACGGTTGCAACAAATTATCCCCAGGTTTCTAAAATCAATGCCTTTCCTGTAATCGATTATTCACAAGGATGCCATATGTCCTCTTTCATGCTGTTGTTTCTGTTGAGGCTCCGACCGGGAGCCTCTTATAAAAAGGCCTAAGGATAAAGAAGTGTACTGGGTGTCTAATCTATGTTTTTTTTTATTTCACGGTTGCAACTAATGATCTCTGTGTTTCTAAAATCAATGCCTTTCCTGTAATCTAATTTTCAAAAGGATGCCATATGTCCTCTTTCATGCTGCTGGTTTTGTTGAGGGTCCTGGAGCCTCTGCTAAAAAGGCCTAAGGATAAATAAGTGTACTGGGTGTCTAATCAATCTTTTTTTAGATTTCATGGTTGCAACAAATTATCCCCGGGTTTCTAAAATCAATGCCTTTCCTGTAATCTATTATTCACAAGGATGCCATATGTCCTCTTTCATGCTGTTGTTTCTGTTGAGGCTCCGGGAGCCTCTGATAAAAAGGCCTAAGGATAAAGAAGTGTACTGGGTGTCCAATCTATGTTTTTTTCTATTTCCCGGTTCATATAAATGATCTCTGGGATTCTAAAATCAATGCCTTAACTGTAATCAATTGTTCACAAGGATGCCATATGTCCTCTTTCATGCTGTTGTTTCTGTTGAGGGTTCTGGAGCCTCTGCTAAAAAGGCCTAAGGATAAATATGTGTACTGGGTGTCTAATCAATGTTTTTTTAGATTTCCCGGTTAAAACAAATTATCCCCGGGTTTCTAAAATCAATGCCTTTCCAGAAATCTATTTTTCAAAAGGATGCCATATGTCCTCTTTCCTGCTGCTGGTTTTGTTGAGGGTCCTGGAGCCTCTGCTAATAAGGCCTAAGGATAAATAAGTGTACTGGGTGTCTAATCAAGGTTTTTTTAGATTTCCCGGTTGCAACAAATTATCTCTGGGTTTCTCAAATCAATGCCTTAAATGTAATCTATTGTTCAAAAGGATGCCATATGTCCTCTTTCCTTTTTTTTTTTTTTTCTCTGCATTTTTGTTTATTTTAGAAAATGTAATGCACTTATAGGGTCACTAAGATTATGACTTTGCACACTGCCATTTTCCATGCAGCATTTTGACATGTCATGTGATATGACTAGAAGAATGGTATGTTTTGAATCTGCTGAGCATAATAAAAAAAAAAAAAAATTTAACTTGAGTTAGTAACTGAAGCATGACTTCAGGAGTCAGGTGTGGTCGTAGGTAGTGGTTGTTAGCAGATTCTTTTTAATGCAAATTGCAATTGCCACAGCGTGCATAAAATGTGCGTCACTAGTCTCCAAATCTTACCTTTTTTTTCATTCAGGATTAGTTTGGTGTCAGGCGCCATATTGGAAAGGCAAAATACAGGTCTCCGTACCAGTTGATATAAGGGGTGACTAGTGCTTTTCCTTCTCTTTGTCAATAGTTGTGATTAACGAGTTGTCCAGTTAATATAGAACTGGTTTGATAACCCAGGGTCCTGGGGGGGTATATTGGCGGCAGCTTTGACAGCACTATCAGGCTAGAGAGGCCTCTCAGGGTCGCGGCTAGCTGTAACGCAGTCAGCTGAGGAACATAGGTAAGCCGATATGAGTAAGGTATCTCCAGGCTCCTCTTGGATAGCCCCAGAAAGTGTGACTATGAATCCCAAAAAGAAAATTAAATTAAGGTTGAAAACTAACTCCAAAGTAAATTGTAAGACCTGGAGCTCCTCAAACACATGTCCAACCGCAACAGCTATAGGCTCCGCCCCCCCAAATCTTACCTTTTTAATGCCAATTGATATTGCCACAGCTGGAACAACAGTAAATAACATGTGCGTCACCACAGTCTCCGAAGCCGTTGTCGGATGTATACAAAAACACTGATAAAGTATTCCTTTTGGGGCGCAAAGAGATGGCTACCGGAACACTCCAGGAACTTCCCAAGAGTCGCTGTCTTGTGTTTCTGGTGATGTTGGAGACATCTGGGTAGTGTACAGGGAGGCCCAAAATCCTCTCCATCTCTGTGCACCACAGGACAGGACGTCCTTGTCATCCATAAGCACATGAAATTGCTTGCATTTTCCTTGGTTCAAGAAGTTCAGCTTTTGTGGTGATAGTACAGAATTAAATAAACTTTGGTTTCCTACCATACTCAAGACAATCTTGTAGTTCAAGCTTCAGACTTGCTGTGGGAAACAGTGGCCTGTCCATACCAGGAAGATGATTTAGACAGAAGTAACGGTTGCAGGTGACACATGTTTATCATCAATCATCAAAGGGGTTGCGTGCAGAATATGGCTGATGGCCCCTTATTCACATGTTTGTCCAGAGCCACAACATTTGCAAACAGCCAGAAGAAAGGTCGGTTCTCACCAGCCTTAAGTTGAGCTTCAATTACCAAATGCTGATATTCAAAAAATAGACAAACAGTGCCTTAAAAAACACATTTACAATATGGATTCACCAGAGCAAGGTCATTGCAAGTACTTCCCACGATAACAAAATTAAAATGCCACAACTCCGCAATCTTCCCCTTCACATTATTATTGTCACACTCCCTTGTACTCCTATGCCCACCTCCCTGCTCTTGTTTTTGTTGAGGGTCCTGGAGCCTCTGCTAAAAAGGCCTATGGATAAAGAAGTGTACTGGGTGTCTATTCAATGTTTTTTTAGATTTCCCGGTTGCAACTAATTATCTCTGTGTTTCTAAAATCAATGCCTTTCCTGTAATCTATTATTCAAAAGGATGACATATGTCCTCTTTCATGCTGTTGTTTCGGTTGAGGCTCCGGGACCCTCTTATTAAAAAGGCCTGAGGATAAATAAGTGTACTGGTGTCTAATCGATGTTTTTTTCTATTTCCCGGTTGCAAATAATGATCTGTGGGTTTCTAAAATCAATGCCTTTCCTGTGATCTATTATTCAAAAGGATGACATATGTCCTCTTTCATGCTGTTGTTTCGGTTGAGGCTCCAGAACCCTCTTATTAAAAAGGCCTGAGGATAAATAAGTGTACTGGGTGTCTAAACAATGTTTTTTTCTATTTCCCGGTTGCAAATAATGATCTGTGGGTTTCTAAAATCAATGCCTTTCCTGTAATCTATTATTCAGAAGGATGACATATGTCCTCTTTCATGCTGTTGTTTCGGTTGAGGCTCCGGGACCCTCTTATTAAAAAGGCCTGAGGATAAATAAGTGTACTGGGTGTCTAATCAATGTTTTTTTCTATTTCCCGGTTGTAAATAATGATCTGTGGGTTTCTAAAATCAATGCCTTTCCTGTAATCTATTATTCAAAAGGATGACATATGTCCTCTTTCATGCTGTTGTTTCGGTTGAGGCTCCGGGACCCTCTTATTAAAAAGGCCTAAGGATAAATAAGTGTACTGGGTGTCTAAACAATGTTTTTTTCTATTTCCCGGTTGCAAATAATGATCTGTGGGTTTCTAAAATCAATGCCTTTCCTGTAATCTATTATTTAAAAGGATGACATATGTCCTCTTTCATGCTGTTGTTTCGGTTGAGGCTCCGGGACCCTCTTATTAAAAAGGCCTGAGGATAAATAAGTGTACTGGGTGTCTAATCAATGTTTTTTTCTATTTCCCGGGTCATATAAATGATCTCTGGGATTATAAAATCAATGCCTTTCCTGTAATCTATTATTCAAAAGGATGACATATGTCCTCTTTCATGCTGTTGTTTCGGTTGAGGCTCTGGGACCCTCTTATTAAAAAGGCCTAAGAATAAATAAGTGTACTGGGTGTCTAATCAATGTTTTTTTCTATTTCCCGGTTGCAACTAATGATCTCTGGGATTCTAAAATCAATGCCTTTCCTGTAATCTATTATTCAAAAGGATGACATATGTCCTCTTTCATAATGTTTTTTCTGTTGAGGCTCCGGGAGCCTGTTATAAAAAGGCCTAAGGATAAAGAAGTGTACTGGGTGTCCAATCAATGTTTTTTTCTATTTCCCGGGTCATATAAATGATCTCTGGGATTCTAAAATCAATGCCTTAAAGGGACATTATACACTCATTTTTTCTTTGCATAAATGTTTTGTAGATGATCTATTTATATAGGCCATAAAGTTGTTTTTTTAAAATAAATGTATAGTTTTGCTAATTTTTAAATAACATTGCTCTGATTTTCAGACTCCTAACCAAGCCCCAAAGTTTTATGTGAATACTGTCAGCTACATTCTCCAGCTTGCTCCTGTTTGTGTAAAGGGTCTTTTCATATGCAGAAGAAGGGGGAGGGAGGGGAGTGTCTTATTTCACACTTGCAGTGGGCTTTCCAGCTGCCTTTTCAACAGAGCCAAACTGACAGCTTCTAAGTAAGTTTTAAACCGTTTTATACTGGATTTTTATATCAGTATCTGTGCATCTTATTCTTTATAGTAGTGTCTATTACATGCAGTTATATGAAAATGAGTGTATACTGTCCCTTTAACTGTAATCAATTGTTCACAAGGATGCCATATGTCCTCTTTCATGCTGTTGTTTCAGTTAAGGCTCCGGGAGCCTCTTATAAAAAGGCCTAAGGATAAAGAAGTGTGCTGGGTGTCCAATCAATGTTTTTTTTTATTTCACAGTTGCAAAAAAATTATCTATGGCTTCGTAAAATCTATGCCTTACCTGTCATCTATCGTTCAAAAGGATGCCATATGTCCTCTTTCCTGCTGTTGTTTTTATTGGGGGTCCAGGACACTATTCTAAAAAGGCAGAAGGAGAACGACCTGTACTGTACTTGGTGTCCAATCATGTTTTTGTTTTCAATTTCACGGTTCATAATAAATATCGCCGTGTAACTAAAATCAATGCCATACCTGTACTCTGTTGTTCAAAAGGATGGCATATGTGGTGTTTCATTCTGTTGTGGTTGTTGAGGGTCATGGCCGTGGGACAGCGTATAAAACGGCTGAAGGAGAACAACCTGTACAGCCTTGCTCCTCTTTTTAGGCAGGCCAGCTCTTTGCATACATGCCCACAGACTCTGTAACGCATGCCTCTTTTAGGGAGAGGTGCAGCCATAATGCAGAGTCAGAACCTCTGCCTGCAACTGTTATACTCGATTTTGCGAAAGGAAGTAAGCTTACCATGGTTCCCTGCACGCACGTATTGTTGTTATATTTTGGTGAGGGTAATCATGATGGCCATGTAGACCACCACCACTGAGAGTCCTGGAAGTAACAGGGATGAGATGAAAGAGCTAAGAATAGTAGAACTTGAAACAACAGAGTTAGCCATGGGTGTTAGTGCAAGACCGCTTGGCTTTTTTTTGGCTTTGGGTGCGGCTATTCATGCAGGCCATATAGAGCTGCCACCATTCGGTGTTGTATCAGGTATTAAACTAATAAGAACAGTACTACCAAAATACAGCCAATGAAGGGCCTTATGAAGACTGAGCCAAGGTTGGATTGTAGTATTTGGTTAGGCTAATCATGATGGCCATGTAGACCACCACCGAGAGTCCTGGAAGTAACAGGGATGATGAGATGAAAGTGCTAAGAATAGTACTACTTGAAACAACAGAGTTAGCCATGGGTGTTAATCCAAGACCGCTTGGATTTATTTTTGTATTGGGTGCGGCTAATCATGCAGGCCATATAGAGCTGCCACCATTCGGTGTTGTATCAGCTATAAAAATAATAAGAACTGTACTATCAAAATACAGACAATGAAGGGTCTATGAAGACTGAGCAAAGGTTGGATTGTAGTATTTTGTTCGGCTAATCATGATGGCCATGTAGACCACCCGTAACAGGGATGAAAGTGCTAAGAATAGTAATAATTGAAACAACAGAGTTAGCCATGGGTGTTAGTCTAAGACCACTCGGCTTTTTTTTGGGTTTGGGTGCAGCTAATCATGAAGGCCAGATAGACCTGCCACCATTTGGTGTTGTAACAGGTATTAAACTGCAAAGAACAGTACTACTTAACACAACCTACTTACCATGGGTCCCGGAGCATATGTTTGGTTATTATATTTTGTAAGGGTAATCATGCAGGCCATATAGACCTCCACCGATAGGGTGAGTATGAGTAACAGCTATTAAAATGCGAAGGACATTACTAATTAACACAACATAGTTACCATGGGTCGCAGACCAAGAGCAGATGTCTTATTATTATATTTTGTATGGGTTATCATCCAGGCCGTATAGACCTTACCAAATAGGGGGAGTTACAGAGATTAAAGTGCTAAGAATGGTAGTACTTAAAACACAACCTAGTTAAAATGGGTACCAGACCGCATGTCTTATTATTATATTTTTTCAGGGTAATCAGGCAGGCCATATAGAACACCCCCGATAGGGGGGGGGGGAACAGGGATTAAAGTGCTAAGAAAAGTACTAATTAACACAAGCTAGTTATCATGGGTCCAACACCGTGTGTCTTGATGTTATACTTTGTCAGGGTAATCATGCAGGCCATATAGACCTCCCTTGATAGGGGGAGTAACAGGGATTACAGTTATAAGAATAGTACTACTTAAACACAACCTAATTGCCATGGGTCCAAGACCAGATGTTTTATTATTATACTTTGTCAGGCTAATCATGCAGGCCATATAGAGCTCCAACAAAAGGGGGGGGGGGGGTAAGAGGGATTCAAGTGATAAGAAAAGTTTTACTTAACACAATAAAATTACCATGGGTCACAGACCACGTGTCTTGTTGTTATACTTTGTCAGGGTAATCATAACCGCCATATAGACCTCCACCAATAGGGGGAGTTACAGGGCTGAAAGTGCGAAGAACAGTACTACTTAACACAACCTAGTTGGGTCCAAGAACGCATGTTTAATTATTAGACTTTTTTAGGGTAATTATATATCTAACAAATCTATCTATTTCTCTTCTATCGATTCTATCTAACTATCAATCTATGTATATCTATCTATCCTATCTATCAATCTATCTTCTGTCCGGGATGTTTTGATACAGCCACTTTGGGAATTTAGTTGATTTAGGCCCATTATGGCTTAAAAGCAGACTCTGCATAAACTATGTAATTTTCCATGGGAGTTTTGCCAGGGATCCCCCTCCAGCATGCGACAGTCCAGGTGTTAGTACCCTTGAAACAACTTTTCCATCACTATTGTGGCCAGAAAGAGTCCTTGTAGGTTTTAAAGTTCGCCTACCTATTGAATTCAATGGTTCAGGTTCGCGACATCACTAGTCCTATACTAACCAGTTTCCACACTGCAGCAAGTCATGTCTACACAGTGTGAAGCTTTCTAGCTTATTGAGTATATTTATCAGGCACACTCCTGGGCTGGGTGGCATGCAGTAACCAAAGGGGAAGGATTTGGTCAGCTCCCTATTTAAGAAATACAACAAAGGGGTTTTTTGGTTACGCACACCACAAAAGGACTGTTTAATCTTAACACACATATTGTGGGAGTGCTACCAAAGTGACCAAAACAATTACAAAACAACAAAAAATATTGGTGCACATCCAACCACTTAAGTCCACTCTTTCATGGCATATTTGTATATGCTTCTGTCTTCATTTTTTGTTGTTTTGTAATTGTTTTGGTCACTTTGGTAGCGCTCCCAGAATATGTGTGTTAAAATTAAACAGTCCTTTTGTGGTGTGCGTAACCAAAAAACCCCTTTGTTGTATTTCTTAAATAGAGAGCTGACCAAATCCCTCCCCTTTGGTTACTGCACGCCACCCAGCCCAGGTGTGTGCCTGATAAATATACTCAATAATCTAGAAAGCTTCACACTGTGTAGACATGACTTGCTGCAGTGTGGAAACTGGTTAGTATAGGACCAGTCTTTATGGGACACCTTGTAAGTGGTGACTGGCTTAGCAGAATATGATCATATTGTGTGACTAAGATCTCATTTCAGTTAAAGGCATTTTTTTAAAGCAAAAAAAAAAAATTTGGCAGCATAAATATAAGTCAATATTATTGTGAGATGTTAATCCCAATTTTATTTGAACTATGTAAGTATATTTAGCAGATAGAAGTATATTTGTTTTTGCAGCACAAATATAAGCTCATATTATTGCGAGATGTTTATCCCAATCTTATTAGAAGCTATGTAAGTATATTTGGCAGACAGAAGCATATACAAATATGTCATGATAAAGTGGACTTAAGTGGTTGGATGTGCACCAATATTTTTTGTTGCATATACTGTTCATGTGTTTATGCACATTATACTGTAAATACAAAGTCAATTATATCGCACTCTCACCAATAGGTCAACTGCCAGGGTGCCAACAGGTTTAGTATAGAAAATGAAGGAAGGCACTCTCTGGACTTTTCAAAAGTATTTTAATCCGTGTGACGTTTCAGGGAAACCCTCCCCTTCCTCAGTAACTTTTACTAGAATCATTTTTGCTAATTAAAGTATATTGCAAAAATGCTTAAACTTTATTGAAATGCACCTATGCACAGTTCATTTTTTACCTTTCTATCTCTTTAAACAGGCAATTTGAACAATAAAGGAGATGTTATAATACCGTCAATGTGCCTGAGAGTGAGGAATGAGCAGAATAAGGGGCTACACCCACAAGTTTCCAAAATAACTGTAAACTCCCCTCCTAGATAGGAAAAGAAAATAACATGATTTCCGGATAGAGGACAGTGAGACTTGATATGCCACCCTGGTCGCAGGTAGCATCACAAAAAACATATATACATTGCCTCTTAGATAAAAAGCTGGAGGAAAGAAGTGACACCTAAATGGGCTTTACTTCATAATGTGCCAATAAAAATACTAAAGTACAGGCATGCAATCTAATACACATAATAATGATGTGTATATCATAAACAGAACCTCTGTCCTTACAATGAAGTATGCCTAGCCTCATCAAAAGTAACAATAATAAATGGTAGGGTGACCATATTGCCGCTTTAAAAAGGGACACATATGAAAAATACATATGTCAGGGTTCTTATACAAAACATTTCTTTAAACAGCCCTTAAAACAGCCCTGACATATGTATTTTTCATGTGTCCCTTTTTAAAGCGGCAATATGGTCAGCCTATGGTAGAGACACTATTAAAGCCCAGAGAGTACAATAATATCATGATTAGTAAGCAAGTCAAACTCATAAAAATCTCCACCACAGCAATGATTTTAACAGGAGCACCATCATAAATCCAGAAGAATAAAAAGCAAAAAATTATGTAAATGGATATAACCAAATTATATCAAATAGTAACAGTCTTTCATACGCCAATAGCAAATATGGAGATCAGTCCCATAAATGTCCCAGATAACAATCTACAGGCTGCTCTTCTGAAGTAGAAAAAGGTAAAACAATGTATTAAATTATTTATATCCACTTATAGACCTTGATAAGTAAATGTATAGGTCAGCATAAGTAGTTGAGCTGTAAGCATAGAGAGTATTTATCAAGTGTCCGGCCATCCACCATACAAGTCCAAAAAATGGCAACACTGAGAAACGTGTTGCTCGATACTTTGTATATATGATTTTAATAAATCTTTTTAAATATTATCCGCTAGTGTATATCCACTTTATTGCACTGCAAGTGGTGTTTCTTGCTTCGCAAAAAAAACAGCATCTCAACAGATTAATCCATGAGCTTGGGCATCCTATGGGAATAGCTTTGACTGATCCTGTTGCGGAAGGTCCTGACCTGCTGTTATAGAACCTGATGGTGCTTCACCATTTGTGAGTGTTTCCAATATTAAATCTCCTGTGGTGGTGTTTATTTGTTATTCTATGAGGTGCTTTCTTTGATTCATTTTGTTTAACTGTCTCTAATAGTAAAATGTCCGTTACCTGAGATATAGAGCTAAATAACTTAAGCAACAACAATAACAATAGTGTGTGAGTATCTCCGTGAGCCACCAAACAAAAAATAGATAGAGACCAATTGAGGCAGCTATTAACAATCTTCGGGAAACAGTTCACTAGCCAACTTCCAGTTTTCCCCAATTTTGGGGATGCATTGAGTAAAAATCCTTTCAGATTGCATAACTCTCCATGTCTCCAACTGTCTACATTTTGCCCCCAGACCCTGGAAGTCTTCTTTGTACAAAACTCCCCTTCAGGCCTAGGGATATCTCTATCCCCCAACTGCTCTGATCTTCATTTAGAGCACTATGTAAGGAGGATAGGACCCCACCATAGGACATTTGTAACCTAGAGGAGAGGGGTCTGTTCCTTCTGCAATCAAACTCTGTGTGTGATGCTCTGGGACAAATAATTTCAGCAGTAGCAAAGTCTTGAGTCACCTACTAATCAAAGAGAATCTGCAGCACCACAGAAGTTGCAGCATGACTCATGACTGCACAAAAAACTCTGCTCAATTCTCTCAAAGTGATCGCCTAGGAGCCACAGAATCTCAGCCTCCCATCTATCAAAGGGCTCAATACTATTCTAGTGAGGGCAGGACTAGGTGTGCGATATGCAGTCTTCAGAGCTACTAGCAGCACTTACAAATTTTATAGGAGTCCAGAAGCCCAAAGTCCTGAGCAGGGTTCTGTAGTTATTATAAACATGCCAATTGAGGTATCAAGTAAATCAGCCTTATATGAAGTAGCAGGATTCAATAAATGTATATTTATAATGTGGCAGTCATTCGATAATCAGTGGATTAGCTGTATTGTAGCAGGAACCCCTGATAGTGCAAGGTCGCTACCCAGTCACCCCCCCATTTTGAATATTTTATTGGTTAACAAGCATACAGAAAGATAATCAAAGCACACATTTTCAGCAAGTTTACAAATAACATTATAAGCAAAACATTTGAAGAAAAATATAATCTAATTCTAGAGGTATGATATTGTCCTGTATAGAAATACTGCAAGTTTCTTTTGTCGCCTACAATAACGGCCTCCCTTTCAGCGTCTCTGAAATCAGGTATGAGTTTTTACTATGAAGCTAAGTTATATCATATTATCATCGGCATAAGTAGAATTTTTCATTACTCCAGATTTCAGAAAATCAAAATGAACCCCTTAAAGACACACAGGGTATGTCATACACAAACTGGTCGTTAGAGACAAACAATGTACCCTGTACGTTGTTAGGGGTTTAAAGTGGCTGGAAGAGATCCTGATCGCTTCCAGCTGCTTTTAAGGTATTGCCGTGATGCCTCGATATTGAGGCATCACTTCAATACCTTTTTTGGAACACCAATGCAGAGAGGGCCATTCTGTGCTCCTCTCTGCATCGACCAGCGATAGTGCCAAACGTTGGTGGGTGGGAGCCGGTGCAGGGTGGCGGCCCATCGCTGGACAAGTTCCGGTGATGACATCGGCCACTGTTCCGGAAAGGTGGGCGGGAGCTTGCGAGGGGCTGCGGGAGCGAGCGCGCATGCACAGGCAACAGTTTGATCGGTGGGAAAGGGAGGAGAGAAGAGGGAGAGGGGAAATGTTGTTGGTAATGGGATCTGGGAGGGGGGTAGGATATTGAGGGGGGGCAGCTACACTATGAAAAAATGGGAAAAAATATATATAAAAAGCTAATTTGTTAAGAAATTGGGTACTGGCAGCCACAAATAGGAAGAGGGGGTAGGTTAAGAGAGCTGTTTGGGGGGGATCGTGGAGGTTGGGGGGTTAGGGAAAACCTACACTGCAGAAACTATTTATTTATTTTAGAAAAAGGCTTTTATTTTAGTACTGACAGACTTTCTGCCAATACTTAAGATGGCAGTGACAATTGTGGGATGGGGGAGGGAATAGAGCTACTTGTGAAGGGTCAGGGAGGGATCAGGGGATGGGATGTGTCAGGTGGGAGACTGATCTCTACGCTAAAGCTAAAATTAACCCTACAAGCTATCTAAATAACCCCTTCACTGCTGGGCATAATACAAGTGTGGTGCGCAGCAACATTTAGCGATCTTCTAATTACCAAAAAGCAACGCCAAAGCCATATATGTCTGCTATTTCTGAAGAAAGGGGATCCCAGAGAAGCATTTACAACCATTTGTGCCATAATTGCACAAGTTGTTTGTAAAAAAGTGAACATTTCTTTTTTTTTATCGCATTTGGCGGTGAAATGGTGGCATGAAATATACCAAAATGGGCATAGATCAATACTTTGTGTTGTCTACTACACTAAAGTTAAAATTAACCCTACAAGCTTCCTACAAGCTACCTAATTAACCCCTTCACTGCTGGGCATAATACAAGTGTGGTAGACAGCAGCATTTAGCGGCCTTCTAATTACCAAAAAGCAATGCCAAATCCATATATGTATGCTATTTCTGAAGAAAGGGGATCCAGAGAAGCATTTACAACCATTTGTGCCATATTTTCACAAGCTGTTTGTAAATAATGTCAGTGAGAAACCTAAATGCCTAGATTACGAGTTTTGTCGGTAAAGACCCGCGGTGCTAACGAGCCTTTTATTTCCAACGCACCCTTAAGACAACGCTGGTATTACGAGTTGTCTGAATGGCTGCATTAGCCTCAGAAAAAGGAGCGTTGAGCATAATTTAGCTCCGATTCAACCCGCAATACCAGCGTTGCTTACGGTAGCGGTAAGCTGGAAAAACGTGCTCGTGCACTATATCCCCCTAGGAAACAATGGGGCTGAGCTGGCTGAAAAAAAACCTAACACCTGCAAAAAAGCAGCGTTCAGCTCCTAACCCAGCCCCATTGTTTCCTATGGAGAAACACTCTCTATGTCTACACCTAACACCCTAACATGAACCCCGAGTCTAAACACCCCTAACCTTACACTTATTAACCCCTAATCTGCCTCCCCTGCTATCGCTGACACCTACATTATATTATTAACGACTAATCAGCTGCTCCGGATACCGCCGCAACCTACATTATAGCTATGAACCCCTAATCTGATGCCCCTAACATCGCCAAAACATATATTATATTTATTACCCCCTAATCTGCCCCCCCCAACGTCGCCGCCACCTACCTACACTTATTAACCCCTAATCTGCCGACCTGACATCGCCGCCTCTATAATAAATGTATTAACCCCTAAACCGCCGCACTACCGCCTCGCAAATACTATAATACATTTTATTAACCCCTAATCTGCCCTCCCTAACATCGCTGCCATCTACCTACAATTATTAACCCCTAATCTGCCGCCTCCAACATCGCTGATACTATAATAAAGTTTTTAACCCCTAAACCTAAGTCTAACCCTAACCCTTACACCCCCCTAACTTAAATATAATTTAAATTAAACAAACTAAATTTACTATAATTAAATAAATTAATCCTATTTAAAGCTAAATACTTATCTATAAAATAAACCTTAATATAGCTACAATATTTTAGGATTTATATTTATTTTACAGGAAACTTTGTATTTATTTTAACTAGGTACAATAGCTATTAAATAGTTAATAACTATTTAATAGCTACCTAGTTAAAATAATTCCAAAATTACCTGTAAAATAAATCCTAACCTAAGTTACAAATACACCTAACACTACACTATCATTAAACTAATTAAATAAATTACCTACACTTATCTAAACTAAAATACAAAAAAAATAAAACACTAAATTACAGAAAATAAAAAAAAATTACAACTTTAATTGGTTAATAATTGTAGGTAGGTGGCGGCGATGTTAGGGAGGGCAGATTAGGGGTTAATAAAATGTATTAGTGTTTGCGAGGCAGTTTAGGGGTTAATACATTTATTATAGTAGCGGCAATGTCCGGTCGGCAGATTAGGGGTTAATAAGTGTAGGTAGGTGGTGGCGACGTTGGGGGGGGCAGATTAGGGCTTAATAAATATAATATAGGTTTTGGCGATGTTAGGGGCAGCAGATTAGGGGTTCATAGCTATAATGTAGGTTGCGGCGGTGTCTGGAGCGGCAGATTAGGGGTTAATAATATAATGTAGGTGTCAGCGATAGCGGGGGCGGCAGATTAGGGGTAATAAGTGTAAGGTTAGGGGTGTTTAGACTCGGGGTTCATGTTAGGGTGTTAGGTGTAGACATAGAGAGTGTTTCCCCATAGGAAACAATGGGTCTGCGTTAGGAGCTGAACACAGCTTTTTTGCAGGTGTTAGGTTTTTTTTCAGCCAGCTCAGCCCCATTGTTTCCTATGGGGATATCGTGCACAAGCACGTTTTTCCAGCTTACTGCTACAGTAAGCAACGCGGGTATTGCGGGTTGAAGTGGAGCTAAATTATGCTCAACGCTCCCTTTTCTGAGGCTAATGCAGCCATTCAGACAACTCGTAATACCAGCGTTGTCTTAAGGGTGCGCTGGAAAAAAAAGGCTTGTTAGCACCGCGGGTCTTTACCGACAAAACTCGTAATCTAGGCGAAAGTTAGTGAAAAAGTTAACGATTTTTTTTATTTGATCGAATTTGGCGGTGAAATGGTGCCATGAAATATATCAAAATGGGACTAGATCAATACTTTGGGTTGTCTACTACACTACAGCTAAAATTAACCCTACATGCTCCCTACAAGCTCCCTAATTAACCCCTTCACTGCTGGGCATAATACAAGTGTGGTGTGCATTTAGTGGCCTTCTAATTACCTAAAAGTAATGCCACAGCCATAAATGTCTGCTATTTCTGAACAAAGTGGATCCCAGAGAAGCATTTACAACCATTTGTGCCATAATTGAACAAGTTGTTTGTAAATAATTTCAGTGACAAACCTAAAGTTTGTGAAACAGTTTGTGAATTTTTATTTGATCGAAATTGGCGGTGAAATGGTGGCATGAAATATACCAAAATGGGCCTAGATAAATACTTTGGGTTGTCTTCTAAAAAAATATATACATGTCAATGTCAAGGGATATTCAGGGATTCCTGACAGATATCAGTGTCCCAATGTAACTAGCGCTCATTTTGAAAAAAAGTGGTTTGGAAATAGCGAAGTGCTACTTGTACTTATTGCCCTATAACTTGCAAAAAAAGGAAAGAACATGTAAACATTGGGTATTTCTAAACTCAGTACAAAATTTAGAAACTATTTAGCATGGGTGTTTTTGGGTGGTTGTAGATGTGTAACAGATTCTGGCCCTTGAAAGGAGCTATTTGTAAACAGTTTTATACACTCCAACAGGTAAAATGTATAAAGAGGAGAACATTTCACAGTACAATTTCTCTTTCAGAATTGATGTTTAAATTTCACAACAGCTTTCTCCAGTCTGATTCAGTAAAGTCTAGATTACAAGTGGCGTGCAAGCGCTAGTATTAGAAGTTGAAAGTATATGCGAGAGTAAGAGTGCAATTGGAAATTACGCTCGTTGTGTTAGAGCGACTGAAAATTTTGCGCAAATGGAAGTGCATTAAAAAAAGTTGCACTAAACACAGCATAAATATATTAAAAATTATATTTACAGTCATATAAAACTATTTGATAAAAATAATTGATATAAATATTTAAAAAAGTTATATAAATGGTATATAACAAGACCAAGGGGGAAAGGTCTATAACATATATATGTGTCTAAATATGTGCATGTCCGAATATATATATATATATATATATATATATATACATACAGACAGGCATACCTTCTTTTATTGCAATTCGCTTTATTGCGCTTCACAAATATTGCTCTTTTTAGAAATTCATGGTATGGAAACTCTCGGCTAGATTTAGAGTTGGGCGGTAGCCGTCAAAACCAGCGTTAGAGGCTCCTAAAGCTGGTTTTTACCACCCTCTGGTATTTGGAGTCAGTCAGGAAAGGGTCTAACGCTCACTTTCCAGCCGCGACTTTTCCATACCGCAGATCCCCTTACGTCAATTGCGTATCCTATCTTTTCAATGGGATCTTTCTAATGCCGGTATTTAGAGTCGTGGCTGAAGTGAGCGTTAGAAATCTAACGACAAGACTCCAGCCACAGAAAAAAGTCAGTAGTTAAGAGCTTTCTGGGCTAACGCCGGTTTATAAAGCTCTTAACTACTGTGCTCTAAAGTACACTAACACCCATAAACTACCTATGTACCTCTAAACTGAGGTCCCCCCACATCGCCGCCACTCTATTAAAAATTTTTAACCCCTAATCTGCCGACCGCACACCGCTGCCACCTACGTTATCCCTATGAACCCCTAATCTGCTGTCCCTAACTCCGCCGACCCCTATATTATATTTATTAACCCCTAATATGCCGCCCCCAACGTCGCCACTACCTACCTACACTTATTAACCCCTAATCTGCCGACCAGACTGCGCCGCTATTATAATAAGGTTATTAACCCCTAATCCGCCTCACTCCTGCCTCAATAACCCTATAATAAATAGTATTAACCACTAATCTGCCCTCCCTAACATCGCCGACACCTAACTTCAAGTATTAACTTAACCCCTAAAGCTAATTCTAACCCTAACACCCCCTAAGTTAAATATAATTTAAATATAACAAAGTAAATTAACTCTTATTAAATAAATTATTCCTATTTAAAGCTAAATACTTACCTGTAAAATAACCCTAATATAGCTACAATATAAATTATAATTATATTAAAGCTATTTTAGGATTAATATTTATTTTACAGGCAACTTTGTATTTATTTTAACCAGGTACAATAGCTATTAAATAGTTAATAACTATTTAATAGTTAACTAGTTAAAATAATTACAAAATTACCTGTAAAATAAATCCTAACCTAAGTTACAATTAAACCTAACACTACACTATCAATAAATTAATTAAAAAAATACCTACAATTATCTACAATTAAACCTAACACTACACTATCAATAAATTAATTAAATAAAATACCTACAAATAAATACAATTAAATAAACTAACTAAAGTACAAAAAATAAACAAGAACTAAGTTACAAAAAATAAAAAAAATATTTACAAACATTAGAAAAATATTACAACAATTTTAAACTAATTACACCTACTCTAAGCCCCCTAATAAAATAACAAAGCCCCCCAAAATAAAAAAATGCCCTACCCTATTCTAAATTAAAAAAGTTCAAAGCTCTTTTACCTTACCAGCCCTGAAAAGGGCCCTTTGCGGGGCATGCCCCAAAGAATTCAGCTCTTTTGCATGGAAAAAAACCACATACAATACCCCCCCCAACATTACAACCCACCACCCACATACCCCTAATCTAACCCAAACCCCCCCTTAAATAAACCTAACACTAAGCCCCTGAAGATCTCCCTACCTTGTCTTCACCTCACCGGGTCCCGATCTGTCCAGAAGATCCTCCGATGTCTTGATCCAAGCCCAAGCGGGGGGCTGAAGAGTGACGTCCATCCTCGGGCTGAAGTCTGGATCCAAGCGGCGGCTGAAGAAATCCATCATCGAGCTGAAGTCGGAAGTCCATCATCGGGATGAAGTCTTCTATCAAGCAGCATCTTCAATCTTCTTTCTTCCGGAGCGGAGCCATCTTCTTCCCAGCCGACGCGGATCCATCCTCTTCTAATGACGCCTACTCGCCAAATGACGGTTCCTTTAAATGACGTCATCCAAGATGGCGTCCCTCGAATTCCGTTTGGCTGATAGGATTCTATCAGCCAATCGGAATTAAGGTAAGAAAATTCTGATTGGCTGATGGAATCAGCCAATCAGATTCAAGTTCAATCCGATTGGCTGATCCGATCAGCCAATCAGATTGAGCTCGCATTCTATTGGCTGTTCCAATCAGCCAATAGAATGCAAGCTCAATCTGATTGGCTGATTCCATCAGCCAATCAGAATTTTCCTACCTTAATTCCGATTGGCTGATAGAATCCTATCAGCCAATCAGAATTTGAAGGATGCCATCTTGGATGACGTCATTTAAAGGAACCGTCATTCGGCGAGTAGGCTTCGTTAGAACAGGATGGATCCGCGTTGGCTGGGAAGAAGATGGCTTCGCTCTGCTCCGGAAGAAAGAAGAGTGAAGATGCTGCTTGATAGAAGACTTCATCCCGATGATGGACTTCCGACTTCAGCCCGATGATGGATTTCTTCAGCCGCCGCTTGGATACAGACTTCAGCCCGAGGATGGACGTCACTCTTCAGCCCCCCGCTTGGGCTTGGATCAAGACATCGGAGGCTCTTCTGGACAGATCAGGACCCGGTGAGGTGAAGACAAGGTAGGGAGATCTTCAGGGGCTTAGTGTTAGGTTTATTTAAGGGGGGTTTGGGTTAGATTAGGGGTATGTGGGTGGTGGGTTGTAATTTTGGGGGGGGGTATTGTATGGGTTTTTTTTACAGGCAAAAGAGCTGAATTCTTTGGGGCATGCCCCGCAAAGGGCCCTTTTCAGGGCTGGTAAGGTAAAAGAGCTTTTCTATTTTAATTTTAGAATAGGGTAGGGCATTTTTTTATTTTGGGGGTCTTTGTTATTTTATTAGGGGGCTTAGGTGTAATTAGTTTAAAATTGTTGTAATATTTTTCTAATGTTTGTAAAAAAAAAAATATTTTTTGTAACTTAGTTCTTTTTTATTTTTTGTACTTTAGTTAGTTTATTTAATTGTATTTATTTGTAGGTATTGTATTTAATTAATTTATTGATAGTGTAGTGTTAGGTTTAATTGTAGATAATTGTAGGTAGTTTATTTAATTTATTTATTGATAGTGTAGTGTTAGGTTTAATTGTAACTTAGGTTAGGATTTATTTTACAGGTAATTTTGTAATTATTTTAACTAGGTAACTATTAAATAGTTATTAACTATTTAATAGCTATTGTACCTGGTTAAAATAAATAGAAAGTTGCCTGTAAAATAAATATTAATCCTAAAATAGCTACAATATAATTATTATTTATATTGTAGCTATATTAGGGTTTATTTTACAGGTAAGTATTTAGATTTAAATAGGAATAATTTATTTAATAAGAGTTAATTTATTTCGTTAGAATAAAATTATATTTAACTTAGGGGTGTGTTAGGGTTAGGGTTAGAATTAGCTTTAGGGGTTAAAAAATTTATTAGAGTAGCGGTGAGCTCCGATCGGCAGATTAGGGGTTAATACTTGAAGTTAGGTGTCGGCGATGTTAGGGAGGGCAGATTAGGGGTTAATACTATTTATTATAGGGTTATTGAGGCGGGAGTGAGGCGGATTTTGGGTTAATAACTTTATTATAGTAGCGGTGCGGTCCGCTCGGCAGATTAGGGGTTAATAAGTGTAGGCAGGTGGAGGCGACGTTGAGGGGGGCAGATTAGGGGTTAATAAATATAATATACGGGTCGGCGGTGTTAGGCACAGCAGATTAGGGGTACATAGCTATAATGTAGCTTGCGGTGGTGTATGGAGCGGCAGATTAGGGGTTAATAATAATATGCAGGGGTCAGCGATAGCGGGGGCGGCAGATTAGGGGTTAATAAGTGTAAGGTTAGGGGTGTTTAGACTTGGGGTTCATGCTAGGGTGTTAGGTGCAGACTTAGGAAGTGTTTCCGCATAGTAAACAATGGGGCTGCGTTAGGAGCTGAACGCTGCTTTTTTGCAGGTGTTAGGTTTTTTTTCAGCTCAAACAGCCCCATTGTTTTCTATGGGGGAATCGTGCACGAGAACGTTTTTGAAGCTGGCCGCGTCTGTAAGCAACGCTGGTATCTAGAGTTGCAGTGGCGGTAAATATGCTCTACGCTCCCTTTTTGGAGCTTAACGCAGCCATTCTGTGAACTCTAAATACCAGTGGTATTTAAAAGGTGCGGGAGAAAAAAAGCATGCGTAGCTAACGCACCCCTTTGGCCGCAGAACTCTAAATCTAGCTGTCTGTGTCGAGCAAGTCCATTGACACCATGTTTTAATTAAGGTATGTACATTGTTTTTTAGACATAATGCTATTGTATATAGCCTTCCATTGCAGGATAAAACACTGGACAATCTGTTATTAGAAGAAATAACCAAAATGACCATGAAGGGTAAGGTTATAGTAATGGGGGACTTTAATTTGCCAGATATAGACTGGGAGATTCCTTCTGCTAGATCAGCTAAAAGCAGGTATATTCTTGAATGTCTGCTAGGGTAATCACTTGATCAATTAGTTAAGGAACCAACTTGTAAGGAAGCTATATTAGATCTAATACTTACAAACAGTGATATAGTTTCAGATGTGTCTGTAGGTGAGAACTTAGGATCCAGTGATCATCAATTTGTTTGGTTTAGTATTCATGTGCAGAAACTGTCCACCCGGACTAAAACAAAAGTTTTAGACTTTAGGAAGGCAGATTTTTCATTAGTGGGAGAATACCTAAAAAACTATTTAAAAGGGAAAACTGTTATTACAGGGATTCAGTGAGAATTTGTGAAGGGTGCCATTTTAGATGCAACCGCACACTGTATTAGACATGTCTGTAAAAGTAAAAGAAAGCGGAAACCAATTTGGTTTTCCAAAGAAGTAGCACATGCTGTAAAGACAAAAAAATATAGCTTATAAAAATTACAGACACACAGTCAGATGATGACATGTAAATATGGAAACTCCAACAAAAAAAGACTAAGCAGTTTATTAGGAAGGTTAAAGCTCATGTAAAGAGAAGATAGCACAGTCAGTAAAACATGGGGAGTGGGGACAAAACATTCTTTAGATACAGTATATCAGTGAAAGAAGAAAAAATAAGGTAGGAATAGTAAAATTGAAAACAGTTGATAGTAGAAGAATAGAAGGAGATAAGCAAATTGCAGGCTGTCTCAATGATTACTTCTGCTCTGGTTTCACAAAAGATTGTGAAGATAAAATGTCTACATTAAGGGATGCTACGAAAAATTGGAAACCACATGGATGCATTTCAGTATTGAACAGAAGCATTTTTGTAATATACATGCATTAGCAAAACTGCTTCTAATAAAAGCTAAAACTGTTTTAAAAGAGTATTTACATATGCAACGTGCACCAGCATTTTAAACACAGTACTTGCTCAGAGAGCCTAAGGTGCTTGTACCTTCTGGTAATTACTCAATTTGTTAATTGCTGACATGATACAAGCCCCAGTGATGATCTGAGCAGCTGCAGTATTTAAAAGGTGGGTGCAGTGACAATATCTAGCTATGCTTCACATGCACGTGCAGAGAAAAATGTTAACACTAAAACAATGATAGCTTTTACTACAAGCATTTTTGCCAATACATGTATAGTGCAAATATGTTTCTATTCAAATATGAAATTAATCTATGTGCATTTAAATTTTGCTTCATTACTGCTGTTTCCGGTGAGCCTGAAGGCTCGCGCGGAAACAGGGGCATCAAGCTCGAGCTTGATAATCCGGCCCCTATAATTTTACACTTATTTTGTTACTATTTAAACAGTTAATGAAACTTAAAAAGAAATAAATCTACGTGTTATTCTCAGACTAATCTTTTGAATGCATAATTGTATCAAGCATTTATTTAGTGTTTAATGTCTCTTTAAGAGATCTACTGAAGCATGACATACCCACATTCTCCTCACTAGTGGCTAGGTAATCTGATTGCTTTGTATGGATGTAGACTGTAATCAGGATTGCCCTTGTAAATACATGAGATTAAAAAGGATTTTCAAATCATTTAACAAAATCACAGGCTTTACAGAGGCAGCTTTGACATGTTTATTAGCAGGTTAGCATTAAATGTAGAGAAACAAATCTTGTAGTAATCCTGTACTGTGTAAAGCTGCTTCCATCCAGTGTAAATACAGAAAGACATTTAGAGGTATTAAAAAGAAAGTACAGGTAGCCCTCAGTTTACGCCGGGGTTAGGTTCCAGAAGGAATGGTTGTAAATCGAAACCGTTGTAAATTGAAACCCAGTTTATAATGTAAGTCAATGGGAAGTGAGGGAGATAGGTTCCAGGCCCCTCTCAAAATTGTCATAAGTAACACCTAATACATTATTTTTAAAGCTTTGAAATGAAGACTTTGAATGCTAAACAGCATTATAAACCTAATAAAATAATCACACAACACAGACTTCACTTGCATTTTTCTGCAAACAGTTCTTTCTATGCATTCCAATCTGGATTGATTTATAGACAGGAAGCTCTTGTTCCTTTGAAATCTGATCGATAGCTCAGGTCTAGTTAAACTGATTAATTTCAGCTTGCTTGGCTTTGCTGCAACACAAGCGGACAGCTCCACCTACTGGCTATTTTAATAAATGCACTGCTTCTCAATGCTTTTCAATAGCAGTCACATGACTGGAAATAAAGGTTGTTATTCTGAAACGGTGTAAATTGAACCGTTGTAAAACGAGGGCCACCTGTATAGTGAAAATACTGTCATGATTCAGATAGGGCATGCAATTTTAAACAACTTTCCAATTTACTTTTATCATACCCCCCCCCCCCCCCCCCCCTTGGTATTCATTGTTGAAAGATAAAGGGACATAAAAAAAATATATATATATATTTCATGATTTAGGTAGAACATACAGTTTTAAACAACTTTCTATTTTACTTCTATGATCAAATTTGCTTCATTCTCTTGGCATCATTTGTTGAGGGAGCAGCAATGCACTTCTGGTTTCTTACTGAACACATGGGTAAGCCGGTGACAATCGGTATATATATTCAGCCACCAATCAGCAGCTAGAACCTAGGTTATTTGCTGCTTTTGAGCTTATCTAGATTAAATTTTCAGCAAAGGATAACAGGAGAAGAAAGAAAAATAAATGTGTATTAATATAACTGTGTTTGTTATGCAAAAAAAATAAAAATAAAGGGAGCATCTATCTTTTTAAACAATACATTTTTTGAGTAGAATGTCTTTATCTTGTGAAATCTATGTATAAGAGGTAGAGGAAATGTGAACAATGCAAACTGAAACATATACCAATTGTATACAATAAGCCACTCACTTCTGTGCATTTGTATTTATCAAACCTGAGCAGCAGAGAAAATTCTCAAAAGCTTGTGTTTTTTATGTAATGTTAGTCAAATAAAAAAAAAAAACAGTAAAAGTCAAAATTAAACTTTCATGAATCAGATTGAACATGCAGTGTTTAAAAATAAATAAATAACTATGCATTTTACTTCTATTATGTAATTTGCTTTATTGAAAAGCATACCTAAGTAGGCTTAGTAGCAGCAATGCAGCAATGTGAGCTAGCTGGTAATTGGTGGCTGCACATATATGCCTCTTGTCACTGGCTCACCCTGGGTAAAATTACATTTGCGGGCGACGCTGGTTTTTAAGCGGTTTTGGTATCACATATACAGCGTCGCATATAAATGCAGCACGCATATTTCACCTGTCGGCCGCAATTTTTACATATTCAGCGCAAGGACTTACGCGGTGAAAATGGAGATATTTTTCTCCATTTTCACCTCGCCAGTCACCACACATAGACAGGTGCAGCAAGACTTGCACTGAGTAAGTGAGCACAATAACTCCCTGAAAATAGTAACTAACACCTAAAGCATGCGCAATATCTCTCTACCTCCTCAAAAATAACTAACACCTAATGCATGCGCAATATCTATCTACCTGTCAACCGTCATCTCCCTACCGCAATAACTAATAACCTATATTAACCCCTAATCTGTCAACCCCCACATCGCAAAACATCTAATTGACCTAGTAACCCCTAAACCACCATCACCCCACAACTCAATATACCTTAATAAACTATGAACTCCTAATCCGCCATTCACCCTTATCGCAAATAACCTATTAAAACTATTAACCCCTAAACCGCCATCCCCCACCATTATAATAAACTTTTTTATTGTAACAAAATTATCCAAAATAAAAAAATTAAACCTAATCCCTATGAAAATAAAAAAGCTCCCCCAAAATAAAAACACCCCCTAATCTAATGCTAAACTACCAATAGCCCTTAAAAGGGCCTTTTGTAGGGCATTGTAGGCCAAGTTAAACAGCTCTTTTGCATTTTAAAAAAATTCTAAGTCCCTACCTAACAGTAAAACCCACCACTTACCAAACCCCCCAGAATAAATAAACCTAACACTAAAAAACCCAAACCACCTATTGCCCCTAAAGGGGCATTTGTATGGGCAAGAGTGCCCATTAAAACCCTAATCTTAAAAAAAAAAAAAAGCCTAAATCTAACTCCCAGATAGATAATCACGGTTCCTGAAGTCCGGCGCTGAAGTCTTCTTCCAAGCGGCGACCTCTTCTATCTTCTTCCAACTAGCCGATGCGGAGCGCAGAACTGAAGACCCGTGACCACGGAACTGAAGACCAGTGACGGCGGAACTGAAGACCGGTGTGACGGCGGAACTGAAGACCGGCAACCACAGAGCCATGGAGCATGGAGATCCTCTTCGTACGATCACCTCCGCACACTGAGGATTGAATTCAAGGTACGCGTTTAAATATAGGGTACCTTTAATTCCTATTGGCTGATTTGATTCTTCAAATTCAAATCAGCCAATAGGATGAGAGCTACTGAAATCCTATTGGCTGTTCAAATATCCTATTAGCTTTTTTTTATTTTACTTGTTTGCAACTTAGTATTTTTTAATTGGGTAGTTGGTAATTGGGGTTGATTTAGGGGGTGTTATGTTAGGGGGCTTAGTAATTTAATTGCGAGTTTTGCTTTTTTTTCAATGGGACTTCCATAGCGCCAATATTACAAGCTTTTTCTGGGAGGTCAAAAAGTGAGCGGTACAGCCTATCCCGCAAGATTCGTAACGCAATCTAAAGTCAGTAGTTATATGTTTTACGCTACAAAGCTGTAGCATAAAACTCATAACTACAGTGCGAAAAAGTACACTAACACCCATAAACTACCTATTAACCCCTAAATCGAGGCCCTCACTCATCGCAAACACTATAATAAAAATATTAACCCCTAATCTGCCGCTTCGGACATCGCTGCCACTATAATAAACATATTAACCCCTAAACCGCCGTATTCCCGCCTCGCAAACACTAGTTAAATATTAGTAACCCCTAATCTGCTGTCCCTAACATCGTCGCCACCTACCTACATTTATTAACCCCTAATCTGCTGCCCCCATTATACTAAATTTATTAACCCCTAAACCTAAGTATAACCCTAACCCTAACACCCCCTAACTTAAATATAATTAAAATAAATCTAATAAAAAATTCCTATCACTACCTAAATAATTCCTATTTAAAACTAAATACTTACCTGTAAAATAAACCCTAAGCAAGCTACAATATAATTAATAGTTACATTGTAGCTAGCTTAGGGTTCATTTTTATTTTACAGGCAAGTTTGTATTTATTTTAACTAGGTAGAATAGTTAGTAAATAGTTATTAACTATTTACTAACTACCTAGCTAAAATAAATACAAAATTTACCTGTAAAATAAAACCTAACCTGTCTTACACTAACATGTAACATTACACTACAATTAAATAAATTAAATTAATTAAATACAATTACCTAAATTACAAAAAAAAATAAACACTACAGGGAGTGCAGAATTATTAGGCAAATGAGTATTTTGACCACATCATCCTCTTTATGCATGTTGTCTTACTCCAAGCTGTATAGGCTCGAAAGTCTACTACCAATTAAGCATATTAGGTGATGTGCATCTCTGTAATGAGAAGGGGTGTGGTCTAATGACATCAACACCCTATATCAGGTGTGCATAATTATTAGGCAACTTCCTTTCCTTTGGCAAAATGGGTCAAAAGAAGGACTTGACAGGCTCAGAAAAGTCAAAAATAGTGAGATATCTTGCAGAGGGATGCAGCACTCTTAAAATTGCAAAGCTTCTGAAGCGTGATCATCGAACAATCAAGCGTTTCATTCAAAATAGTCAACAGGGTCGCAAGAAGTGTGTGGAAAAACCAAGGCGCAAAATAACTGCCCATGAACTGAGAAAAGTCAAGCGTGCAGCTGCCAAGATGCCACTTGCCACCAGTTTGGCCATATTTCAGAGCTGCAACATCACTGGAGTGCCCAAAAGCACAAGGTGTGCAATACTCAGAGACATGGCCAAGGTAAGAAAGGCTGAAAGACGACCACCACTGAACAAGACACACAAGCTGAAATGTCAAGACTGGGCCAAGAAATATCTCAAGACTGATTTTTCTAAGGTTTTATGGACTGATGAAATGAGAGTGAGTCTTGATGGGCCAGATGGATGGGCCCGTGGCTGGATTGGTAAAGGGCAGAGAGCTCCAGTCCGACTCAGACGCCAGCAAGGTGGAGGTGGAGTACTGGTTTGGGCTGGTATCATCAAAGATGAGCTTGTGGGGCCTTTTCGGGTTGAGGATGGAGTCAAGCTCAACTCCCAGTCCTACTGCCAGTTTCTGGAAGACACCTTCTTCAAGCAGTGGTACAGGAAGAAGTCTGCATTCTTCAAGAAAACATGATTTTCATGCAGGATAATGCTCCATCACACGCGTCCAAGTACTCCACAGCGTGGCTGGCAAGAAAGGGTATAAAAGAAGAAAATCTAATGACATGGCCTCCTTGTTCACCTGATCTGAACACCATTGAGAACCTGTGGTCCATCATCAAATGTGAGATTTACAAGGAGGGAAAACAGTACACCTCTCTGAACAGTGTCTGGGAGGCTGTGGTTGCTGCTGCACGCAATGTTGATGGTGAACATATCAAAACACTGACAGAATCCATGGATGGCAGGCTTTTGAGTGTCCTTGCAAAGAAAGGTGGCTATATTGGTCACTGATTTGTTTTTGTTTTGTTTTTGAATGTCAGAAATGTATATTTGTGAATGTTGAGATGTTATATTGGTTTCACTGGTAAAAATAAATAATTGAAATGGGTATATATTTGTTTTTTGTTAAGTTGCCTAATAATTATGCACAGTAATAGTCACCTGCACACACAGATATCCCCCTAAAATAGCTATAACTAAAAACAAACTAAAAACTACTTCCAAAACTATTCAGCTTTGATATTAATGAGTTTTTTGGGTTCATTGAGAACATGGTTGTTGTTCAATAATAAAATTAATCCTCAAAAATACAACTTGCCTAATAATTTTGCACTCCCTGTATATTACACAAAATAAAAAAAGACATTATCAGATATTTAAACTAATTACACCTAATCTAATAGCCCTATCAAAATAAAAAAGCCCCCCCCAATAAAAAAAAACCCTAGCCTAAACTAAACTACCAATAGCCCTTAATAGGGCCTTTTTGTGGGGCATTGCCCCAAAGAAATCAGCTCTTTTACCTGTAAAAAAAATCCAACAGTAAAACCCATCACCCACACAACCAACCCCCAAAATAAAATCCTAACTAAAAGAAACCTAAGCTCCCCATTGCCCTGAAAAGGGCATTTGGATTGGCATTGCCCTTAAAAGGGAATTTAGCTCTTTTTCAGCCAAAAAGCCCTAATCTAAAAATAAAACCCACCCAATAAACCCTTAAAAAAACCTAACACTAAGCCCCGAAGATCCACTTACAGTTTTGAAGACCGGACATCCATCCTCAACGAAGCCGGGAGAAGTCTTCATCCAAGCGGCAAGAAGTCCTCAACAAAGCCGGGAGAAGTCTTCATCCAAGCTGGCAGAAGTGGTCCTCCAGACGGGCAGAAGTCTTCATCCATATGGCATCTTCTATCTTCATCCATCCGTCGCGGAGCGGCTCCATCTTCAAGACATCCGGTGCGGACCATCCTCTTCTTTCCACGGCAAACGACGAATGAAGGTTCCTTTAAGTGACGTCATCCAAGATGGCGTCCCTTGAATTCCGATTGGCTGATAGATTGGCTGATAGAATTCTATCAGCCAATCGGAATTAAAGGTGAAAAAATTCCAATCAGCCAATAGAATGCAAGCTCAATCCTATTGGCTGATTGGATCAGCCAATAGGATTAAAGCTCAATCCTATTGGCTGATTGCATCAGCCAATAGGATTTTTTCACCTTTTGACGGTTTAGGGGTTAATAGTTTTATTAGAATTATTGCGTTGTGTGGGTTTAGCAGATTAGGGGTTAATAGATTTATAAGGTTTGTTGCGATGTGGGTTAATGACGGATTAGGGGTTAATAGTTTTAATAGGGACTTTGCGATGTGGGTTAATGGCAGATTAGGGGTTAATACTTTTATTAGGTAGTTTGCGATGTTGGGGTTGGTGGATTGAGGGGTTAATACTTTTATTATTAGTTGCGATGTGGGTTTGATGGCAGATATAGGGGTTTTCTGTGTCGGGTTTATTTTTGGCTTTGGTTAGACTTTTACGGAAGATTTAACTTTTTTTTTATTTTCTTAGCCACCGGCAGTTTCTAAAGTGCCATAAGTCACTGGCGATTCTAGATATGTGTATTTACGCACATTTTTGGACACTGCTAGTTTATCCAACTTAAGGCACTTTGTGAACTGCCAGCGGGCTTTGTGTAATACCCCAATGTGCAAGGTGAAATTACGGGCGGCGCGGTTTTAAGCATTTGTGCTGAAGCCTGCGACATATATGTAATCTTGCCCCTGATGTGTTCAGCTAGCTTCCTGGAGTACACTGCTGCTTCTTCAACAAAGGATTACAACAGAATGAAGCACATTTTCTAAAAGAAGTAAAATGGATAGTTGTTTAAAAGTGTATTCACGTTCTGAATCATTAAAGAAAACTATGAGTTTCATGTCCCGTTAATATAATACTCTGGTTGTTTTAGCATCTGAAACACTGGACTAACACTGCCATTCCAATTAAGTTTGTATAGAACTAAAAATATTTAAAGGATTAAACAGGGTTACAAAGTGTAAATCAGGGCTGGTAAAGTGCAGACAATGTTTTTAGACTATAGGTTGCTAGGTTTAACACCTCTAAACACAAATTAATTATATACATATTTATTTCATTTAAATTTATTCATCTATTTGAAGATATTTTAAACAGGGCTCAGACACAGTAGTTAGTGCATATAGAGCTGTGTTTGTGAATATTCCCCTGCAGCTCCTGCATCTATGCCAGGAACAATTTCATCAACACCTGTGCTTTCCCTTTGGCTCTGAGCACACACCTTCACATTCCTCAACCTGCAGGAACGAAGGCAGACTGGCGTGATAACAGCTTCTAGAAATAGAGAACACAGAGCCTCACATACAACCAGTAGAATAGTCAAGATAGGAAGCAATTTGTCAACAACAAAAATAAAAATATGTGTATATATATATATATATACACACATGCAGAGAGAAGCGCACTCACAGGAATGAACAACTAGCTCAATGTCCTTGATAGCCTGTCCTACAGGAATAGAACTTTCCTGTAGTATATCAGTCTGATCCCGCCTATTACGGTCAGTCAGGCCCAGACTGGCTATAGGGCATGCCGGGCAAATGCCTGGTGGGCTGCCGGTCCCTTAGCCCCCCCTTCTGAACGGATCATTTAGCCCCACCCCTGACTGGATCCCTTAGTCCCGCAAACTGGCTGGATCCCTTAGCCATGCCCACTGGCCGGATCCCTTACCCACACCCACCATCCGGTCTCTTAACCTCACCCAGCATTCATATACACACAGCAGCATAGAGCCCTGTCACACTCTCCAACCACCAGCCAATGAGGAGGGATGTTGCACGTAATACTCCTCCCATCCACCACACGAGGAGTTTACCTTCGGAAGGAACATGGATGGTAATGGTAAGTAAAAGTTTTTTTTGTTTCTTTTGTTTCTGAAGGCTAATATATAATCACTGGACTGTACTGGGGACTGGGGGGCATCATTTTACTGCAGGGGGCATCATTTTATTGAAGGGGCTGGGGCATCATTTTATTTCAGGGGGGCTGGGAGAATCATTTTATTGCAGGGGGGATGGGGTATAATTTTATTGCAGGTGGGCTGGGGCATCATATTATTGCAGGGGATATCATTTTATTGCAGGGGTCATCATTTTTTGATGGGGCTGGGGGCATCATTTTATTCCTATGGGCATCATTTTATAGCAGGGGGCTGGGGCATCATTTTATTGCAGGGGGGCAGGGGGTATCATTTTATTGCTGGGGGCATCATTTTATTGAAGGGGTTGGGGGCATCATTTTATTGCAGGGGGCTGGGGGCATCATTTTATTGCAAGGGGTGGGGGCATAATTTTATTGCATGGGGGATAGGGGCATTATTTTATTGCAGGGGGCTGGGGGCATTATTTTAATGCTGGGGGATTGGGTGCATCATTTTATTGCTGGGGTCATAATTTTATTGCAGGAGGACTGGGGGCAAAATTTTATTGCAGGAGGTGGGGGCATTAATTTATTGCAGGGGGGTCGTGCATTATTTTATTGCATGGGCTGTGGCATTATTTTATTGCTGGGGGCATCATTTTATTGCTGGAGTCATTATTTTATTGCAGGAGGGTTGGGGACATCATTTTATTGCTGGGGTCATCATTTATTGCAGGGGAGCTGGGGGCATCATTATATTGCAGGGGGGGATGGGGGAATGATTTATTGCTGGGGGGCTGGAGGTATCATTTATTACAGTGGTCTGGGGGCATCATTTATTGCTGGGACATAATTTATTACAGGGGGGCTGGAGGCAATAATTATTACAGGGGGGCTGGAGGCATAATGTATTACAGGGGGCTGGAGGCATATATTATTACAGGGGGCTGGGGGTATAATTTATTGAAGGGGGACTGGGGGCATGATTTATTACAGGGGGGCTGGGGGTATAATTTATTACAAGGGGGCTGGAGGCATAATGTATTACAGGGGGGCTGTGGGGGCATGTACATACTCCTCGCTTATACAGTGTAGCATGCACAGTGTATAGATTCTGATAACCATTATATAGTTTACATTAAAGTTCCATTTTAAACAGCCTTATTTTATTTATTATATGCTATGTGTTTCACTTGCTCTGTTGTTTTCATTATTAAATATTGGATTTCAAAGTGGCGCAGTTGCTGTTCCCGGGGCCTCTGGGTTGTACTAAACCACTGGACCAAAAGTTGCCAGTCCTCCATATGGTCATTTAAAATATTGGTGGGGGCTGCTCTGCCTTAAAATGCCCGGGCCTATTTTTGGTCCCAGTCCGGCCCTGCGGTCAGTCCAGTGCCGACATACCAGGGGAAACCAGATGTGGACTCCTTGCTCAGTGTGCTTAGAGGGATAAGGCTACACCTCACTGACGAAGCCCAAGAAGGCTGAAACGATCGTCTGGGGTTGCTTTGTTTCTTGTTCAGAGAAGAATTGCCTGATATTTTAAGGCTGCACTGACCGTAATAGGCGGGATCAGACTGATATACTACAGGAATGTTCTACTCTGTGAAAAGCATTACTGGGCTAAAAGAAGCTGCACCCAGGTGGTAAATCATCATAGAATAGGCTAACAATGTTATTTAGCTAGTTGTTCGTTCCTGTGAGTGTGCTTCTCTCTGTATGTATATATATATATAGATAGATAGATAGATAGATAGATAGATAGATATACAGCAAGCCAGCCAGCACTAACAGTTATAATTTCATCCACCCAGGGTGCTTCCATGGTATTGATAGTAGTAAAGAATAGGGATGCACTTGCCAGGATTTCCAAAGTTACCATTTAATGTAACGTTTCGGGGTGTTACCCCCTTCATCAGACAATACTAAAAATAACAATACACAACCTACTTACCACTGTGCCTTTTAAACTAACCTAAGTGATACAGTTCCAGGCCACTGTATATCCAATGTGTGTAACTACTTAATCCTATTAACTAAACGTGAACACCAAAAGATCAATAATACTGAAAGAACTACAGAGCAATATGTGTGCATAACAGTATTAAGAACAGGTTATGAGCAGTGAAAGACCCAAAGTTAGTGTGATATCAGTACTTGATAAGCCGTATGTGCCATATTAAAGTTATGGCCGTCAGAGGGTTGCCATAGCAACCATACATAACAACAAAGGCCCCCAAATCTGTGTAAGGCATATCACAGCCAATCATCAGTACAAGAAAATGGAGGAGCGCCCAACCCCCAGCCAATCAGACCAGCCACCCAACACACCATATAGCAAGGCAGATCAGATACACTGTACTTCGTAACAGCACAAATAGTGTTAAAACAGATACGGCATGTAATGAGAAAATAGCCGTATGGCTGACTCTCAACCGCAACCTCAAGTGCTATGTAAATAAAATACATATCAGCGTTCCCAGTGCAGCCAAATAATACCCGATGTAGAGGTGTGTCATTGAGAGCCAATCAGGGGACTAAGCTCCAAGGAATGTGGTGTATCCCCAGAGCATAATGTGGGGAAGCATTCAAACAAAGAGTCATAGTAAACAAGCTAATTTACACCAAGCATCTTAGACTAGGCATTAGTGACTGCTTATATTGCCCTGGAGAACCAAGCTGATCCGAGGGGGGGAAACGTCACCATTGGCCTAAGGGATGTACAAAAAGTGTACGAGAGTAGAAAAAATTATAGAAAACATTATAGAAAACAATGCCAGTCCAAATGGACATTTAAGCTGTTTGGGGTCAAGGTCCCCAGTCTGTGGGTCCACCTTGCTTCTCTTTGTAGAAGAATTTTCCCTCTGTCCCCACGTCTGGATAAAGCTGGTACGTGGTCAATGATAGTGTAATTCAAATCAATCACTGTATGTCCTTTTTGGACGAAGTGTCTTGACACCGGTTGATCCAATGTTCTCTTCTGTATGGCAATGCGTATTTATGACCTGTGGTTGGCCATTCATGTCCTTAAGTCATCAGTCGTTTTTCCAACATAAAATAGGCCACAAGTGCAGTGGAGTAGATAAACGATATATGTGGTTGTACACGTCAGGCGATATCTATGCTTATACTTCATCTTCTTAGTAGGGTGAGTGAAGTATGGTCCTGTCTGTGGGGCGCTGCATGTGGTACAGCCAAGGCATCTGAAGCAACCTGGTTTTGTTTTATCTAACCAGGAATTCTTAAGATAACATGGGTGGGGGTCCGTCTTTACCAGTATGTCCCTTAACGATGTGGCCCTATGAAAGCCCATGCGGGACGGTACCATATTTTTGAATGGCAATGCTGGATCACTCTTCACGATGTCCCAGTGCTTGTTGAAAGTGTCCCTGAGGCTTGATTTGTCGCTTGTGTACATTGTCACAAAAGTGAGTTGTTCCTGTGGTCCACAGGTTTTAGGGGTATCCATTTCCATCAACTGTTTATCAAGTATCTTAGAGGGGTACCCTCTGTAATGGAACCTTTTATACATATCCTCCATCTGCTGCTGTGTTTTCTCCTCATCCGAGTTGTTTCTTTGGACCCTTTTGAATTGTGATTAAGGCAGGGATCTCTTGAGCAACGGTGGGTGACCACTAACAAATGAGAGCAGAGAGCAGAGGAGAAAACACAGCAGCAGATGGAGGAAATGTATAAAAGGTTCCAGGACACAGGGTACCCCTCTAAGATACTCTGGGTAGTTAGTAAATAGTTAATAACTATTAACTAACTAGTTTCCCTAGTTAAACTAAATACAAACTTACCTGTGAAATAAAAATAAAACCTAAGCTAGCTACAATATAACTATTAGTTATTTTGTAACATAATAGCTAGCTTAGCTTTTATTTTATAGGTATTCAGTATTTAGTAAATAGGAATTATTTAGGTAATAATTGTAAGGTTTATTTAGCTTTATTTTAATTATATTTAAGTTAGGGAATGTTAGGGTTAGACTTAGGCTTAGGGTTACGTAAGGGTTAGGTTTAGGGGTTAATATATTTATGTAGTGATGTGGGAGGCCAGAGGTTTAGGGGTTAATAGTTTGTAGGGTAGACACTAAGCGCCTAATGCTAGAGGGACCCTTAGCTTTAATAAATTGACCCCTAGCGGTCAGAGAAGTGGATAATCAGAGAGAGAGTTATTAAAGCGCCAAAAAGACAAAGGCCGGGTCTAAGTTTAAGAGTAAAGGTCAATGCATGACCGAAACGCGTCGACTGGTAAGTGATACTCTGATAGGGATCTATTTTGAAAAACGTCTGCACTATTATTGTTCTTGTTTTTTGACAGAAAGGATCAATATGGCAGAATACTGAACTGACCGATTGGGTCATCACTTAAGAGTCCTATTTGCACTCCACACTTGGGAGAAATAACACTGGGAGAAAAACCACTGCATCTCATTTGGGACATACAAGTACATTTTTTCAATTCTGACATTCTCCATGGTTGTATGACTGTTCACATTTTTTAGGATATTTTTTCATTTTTTCATTTTTATTTTCCATTTTCGTTGTTTTTTAGAGTTTGCCATCATGTTATAACACTTGATTCACCTTTTATGTTGGATTAACACCACACAACTTTTCAAGATTGTTTATTGTGTAAAAAATTGTTAGTTTTACACTGTTCTTTTGTTAACGTTTGTTTCCACTATTCTTTCACCTTTATTTTGCCACACCTAATTTGGAGACTTAGTTTTCAGACCCAATCCATTCGACATTATTCCATTCATCTCTTGGCACTGTCAATTAATTTTAGACAGCGACCCCAGCCAAATTACATTACATTACCCCTCAGCAGACACATTGTTTGTACCTAATCATTCTTCTATTTGAATATAACACTTATCACACTGCTAGACAGTCCACAAGACTGATCAAGTCAAGTATTGTATATCTATTTGTATAATTTGGTTTTAACATATTGTAAAATCTTGGATCCATGATTATATTTTAATGTGTTCTAGATATTTTTATTTCTATTTTTATATCTGTTTTAAATAAATGATATATTACTCTTAAACTTAGACCCGGCCTTTGTCTTTTTGGCGCTTTAATAACTCTCTCTCTGTTTAGGGGTTAATAGTTTATTTAAGTATATTTCGTTGTGGGGGGCTTGTGGTTTAGTGGTTATAAGGTTTATTATAGCGGCGGTGTTGGCGGACGGCAGATTAGGGGTTAATAATATTTAAATAGTGTTTGTGATGCAGGAGGGTGGCGGTTTAGGGGTTAATAGGTTTATTATATTTTTTAAGTGGCGGCGAGGTCCGGAGCGGCAAATTAGGGGTTAATATTTTTATTTTAGTATTTGCAATGCAGGAGGGCCTCGATTTAGGGGGTAATAGGTAGTTTATGGGTGTTAGTGTACTTCGTGACAGTTTAGTTATGAATTTTATGGTACAGCTTTGTAGCATAATACTCATAACTACTGACTTTTGATGGCGGTACGGATCTTGTCATTTTAGGCTGTACCGCTCACTTTTTGGCCTCACAGCAAAACTTGTAATACCAGCGCTATGAAAGTCCCATTGAAAAAGGACTTTTTTAAAAGTGCAGTACTGATGTTGCGTGATGGCCAAAAAGGTGTGCGGTACACCTATTCTGACAAGACTTGTAATAGTGACGTTAGGGAAATAGTATTGTTATGAAGCCTAACGATGCTTTTTCACTCATAACGCAAAACTCGTAATCTAGCTGAATGTAAATAAATAAATAAATAAAAAAAATTAAACCTAATCCCTATGAAAATAAAAAAGTCCCCCCAAAAAATAAAAACACCCCCTAATCTAATACTAAACCACCAATAGCCCATAAAAGGGCTTTTTGTAGGGCATAGCCCTAAGTTAAACAGCTCTTTTGCATTAAAAAAAAGTCTCAGTCCCCCTAACAGTAAACCTCCCCCCCACTAAACCCCCCCAAAAAAACTAACACTAAAAAACCTAAGCTACCCATTGCCCCTAAAGGGGCATTTGTATGGGCGTTGCCCTTAAAAGGGCATTCAGCTCTTTTTCAGTGCCCAAAATCCCTATTCTGAAAAAAACCAAATCCCCCAAAAATAAAATCCTAACTCTAATCCCCAAATAGGTACTCACTGATTTGAACAGCCAACAGAATTTCAGTAGCTCTCATCCTATTGGCTGATTTGAATTTGAAGAATCAATCAGCCAATAGGAATGCAAGGTACCCCATATTTAAACACGTACCTTGAATTCAATCCTCAGTGTGCAGCGGTGATCATACGAAGATTATCAACACACTCGATGGCTCCGCGGTCGCTGGTCTTCTGTTCCGCGCTCATCCCATCTCCGCTCCGCGCCGGCTTCGTCCTGGATGAAGATGGAAAACGTCGCCGTGATGGAAGAAGATATCGCCGCTTGGAAGAAGACTTGGAAAAAAACTTTCTCTACTGGACTTCAGGAACGGTGAGTACCTATTTGGGGGTTAGAGTTAGGATTTTTTGGGGGGTTAGAATAGGGATTTTGAGCACTGAAAAAGAGCTGAATGCCCTTTTAAGGGCAGTAAAAGAGCTGAATGTCCTTTTAAGGGCAATACCCATACAAATGCCCCTTTAGGGGCAATAGGTAGCTTAGGTTTTCTAGTGTTAGTTTTTTTTTTATTTTGGGGGGTTTGGTGGGTGGGGGGATTTACTGTTAGGGAGGGACTTAGAATTTTTTTAATGCAAAAGAGATGTTTAACTTAAGGCAATGCCCTACAAAAAGTATTTTTAAGGGCTATTGGTAGTTTAGTATTAGATTAGGGGGTGTTTGTATTTTGAGGGCTTTTTTATTTTCAGAAGAATTAGGTTTAATTTTTTTTTATTTTTGATCATTTGGTTTATTATTTTCTGTAATGTTAGACTTTTTTATTTTTTGTAATTTTAGATTTATTTAAAAAAAATATTTTTAAAGTAATGTTAGGTTTTTATTTGTAACAGTATTTTTTTAATTTAGGTAATTGGGGTTAATTTAGGGGATGTTAGGTTAGGGGGTTTAGTCATTTAATTAGTTATTTGCGTTGTGGGGGTTGGCGGTTTAGGAGTTAATGGGTTTATTAGGTTTATTGCGATGTGGGTGAATGGCAGATTAGGGGTTAATACATTTATTAGGTTTACTTTGATGTGGGTGAATGGTGTATTAGAGGTTAATAGTTTTATTAGTTTTTGCGGTGGGGGTTGGCGGTTGACAGGTAGATAGATATTGCGCATGCATTAGGTGTTAGTTAATATTTCCAGGCAGTTACAGTGCTCACATTTTCAGTGCAAGGCTTGCTGCTCCTGCCTATGGTGGCGAGATGAAAAGGGAGTAAAATTTCTCCATTTTCGTTGCGTAAGTCCTTGTGCTGAATATGTGATACAGATTTGCGACGCCGTTCTATGTTAGCTTATGGGAGTAAAAATTGCTGGTGATGGGTGAAATATATGCACCGCATTTATATGCGGCATCGTATATGTGATAGCAAAACCGCATAAAAAACGGTGTCACGGCTTTTTCGGGCGAAGCCGCATATGTAATCTTGCCCCTGATGTACTTACTGACCTGTTACCTGCCTATGGTACCTGGTGGCCTGTTATCTGCCTATAATACCAGTTGGTCTGTTGCCTGCCTATAAGACGTGCTGGCTTGTTATCTGCCTGTAATACCTGGTGGACGGTTATCTGCCAATTGTACCTGCTGGCCTTTTAGCTGCCTATAATACCTGCAGACATGGTACCTGCCAATAAGTCTATCTGGCCTATTACCTACCTATAATACCTGTTGGCTTCTTACCTGCCTTTAACACCCTCTGGCCTGTTAACTGCCTATAATACCTGCTGGCCTGTTAGCTGCCAATAATACCTGCCGGCCTGTGTACTGCCTATAAGACCCTCTGGCTTGTTACCTGCCTATAATACCTACTGGTCAGTTACCAGTCTATAATAACTACTGGCCTTATATCTGCCTATAATACCTGCCGTCCTGTTAACTGCATATAATACCTGCCGGACGGTTAACTGCCTATAATACCTGCTTGCCTGTTAACTGCCTATAATACCTACTGGCCTGTTAACTGCCTATAATACCTGCCGTCCTGTTAACTGCATATAATACCTGCTGGCCTGTTAACTGCCTATAATACCTGCTGGCCTGTTAACTGCCTATAATACCTGCTGGCATGTTAGCTGCCTATAATACCTGCCGTCCTGTTAACTGCATATAATACCTGCCAGCCTGTTAACTGCCTATAATACCTGCTGGCCTGTTAACTGCCTATAATACCTACTGGTCTGTTAGCTGCCTATAATACCTGCCGTCCTGTTAACTGCCTATAATACCTGCTGGCCTGTTAACTGCCTATAGTACCTGCTGGCCTGTTAACTGCCTATAATACCTACTGGCCTGTTATCGGTATATATTACCTGCTGGCCTGTTAACTGCCTATAATATCTGCTGGCCAGTTAACTGCCTATAATACCTGCCGGCCTGTTACCTGCCTATAATACCGGCCAGTCTGATAACTGGCTATAATACCTGCTGGCCCATTAACTGCCTATAATACCTACTGGCCTGTTATCGGTATATATTACCTGCCACCCTGTTACCTGCCTACAATACCTGCTGGTCAGTTAACTGCCTATAATACCTGCCGGCCTGTTACCTGCCTATAATACCGGCCAGTCTGTTAACTGCCTATAATACCTGCTGGCCCATTAACTGCCTATAATACCTGCTGGCCTGTTAGCTACCTATAATACTTGCTGGCCAGTTACCTGCCTAAAATACCTGCCGGCCTGTTACCTGCCTATAATACCTGCCAGTCTGTTAACTGCCTACAATACATGTTGGCTAGTTAACTGCCTATAATACCTGCTGGCCTGTTACCTGCCTATAATACTTGCTGGCCAGTTAACTGCCTATAAGACCCTCTGGCCATTTACTTGCCTATAATACCTGCTGGTCAGTTACCTGCCTATAATACCTACTGACCAATTACCTGCCAATAATACCTGCCGCCCTTCTTACCTGCCTACAATACCTGCTGGCCAGTTAACTGCCTATAATACCTGCTGGCCTGTTAGCTGCCTATAATACCTGCTGGACAGTTACCTGCCTAAAATACCTGCTGCCCTGTTAGATGCCTACAATACCTGCCGGCCTGTTAACTGCCTATAATACCTGCTGCCCTTCTACCTGCCTACAATACCTGCTGGCCAGTTAACTTCCTATAATACATGCCGGCCTGTTACCTGCCTATAATACCTGCTGTCCAGTTAACTGCTTATAAGACCCTCTGGACAGTTACTTGCCTATAATACCTGCTGGTCAGTTACCTGCCTATAATACCTACTGACCTGTTAGCTGCCTATAATACCTGTCAGTCTGTTAACTGCCTATAATACCTGCCGCCCTGTTACCTGCCTACAATTCTTGCTGTCCAGTTAACTGCCTATAATACCTGCTGGTCAGTTACCTGCCTATAATGCCTACTGGCCGGTTAACTACCTATAATACCTACTGGCCTGTTAACTGCCTATAATACCTACTGGCCTGTTATCTGCCTACAATACCAGCTGGCAAGTTAACTGCCTATAATACCTGCCGGCCTGTTACCTGCCTATAAAACCTGCCAATCTGTTAACTGCCTATAATACCTGCTTGTCAGTTACCTGCCTATAATACCTACTGGCCTGTTAACTGCCTATAATACCTGCTGGCCTGTTACCTGCCTACAATACCTGCTGGCAAGTTAACTGCCTATAATACCTGCTGGCCAGTTACCTGCCTATAATACCTGCTGCCCTGTTAGATGCCTACAATACCTGCTGGCCAGTTAACTGCCTATAAAACCTGCCGGCCTGTTACCTGCCTATAATACCTGCTGGCCAGTTAACTGCCTATAATACCTGCTGGCCTGTTACCTGCCTATAATACCGGCCAGTCTGTTAACTGCCTATAATACCCGCTGGCCCGTTAACTGCCTATAAGACCCTCTGGCCAGTTACTTGCCTATAATACCTGCTGGTCAATTACCTGCCTATAATACCTACTGACCAGTTACCTGCCAATAATACCTGCTGCCCTTCTTACCTGCCTACAATACCTGCTGGCCTGTTACCTGCCTATAATACCTGCCAGTCTGTTAACTGCCTACAATACCTGTTGGCTAGTTAACTGCCTATAATACCTGCTGGCCTGTTACCTGCCTATAATACCTGCTGGCCAGTTAACTGCCTATAAGACCCTCTGGTCAGTTACTTGCCTATAATACCTGCTGGTCAATTACCTGCCTATAATGCCTACTGACCAGTTACCTGCCAATAATACCTGCTGCCCTTCTTACCTGCCTACAATACCTGCTGGCCTATTACCTGCCTACAATACCTGCTGGCAAGTTAACTGCCTATAATACCTGCTGGCCAGTTACCTGCCTATAATACCTGCTGCCCTGTTAGATGCCTACAATACCTGCTGGCCAGTTAACTGCCTATAAAACCTGCCGGCCTGTTACCTGCCTATAATACCTGCTGGCCAGTTAACTGCCTATAAGACCCTCTGGACAGTTACTTGCCTATAATACCTGCTGGTCATTTACCTGCCTATAATACCTACTGGCCTGTTAGCTGCCTATAATACCTGCCAGTCTGCTAACTGCCTATAATACCTGTTGGCCTGTTACCTGCCTATAATACCTGCTGGCCAGTTAACTGCCTATAAGGCCCTCTGGCCAGTTACTTGCCTATAATACCTGCTGGTCAATTACCTGCCTATAATACCTGCCAGTCTGTTAACTGCCTATAATACCTACTGGCCAGTTACCTGCCAATAATACCTGCCGCCCTTCTACCTTCCTACAATACCTGCTGGCCAGTTAACTTCCTATAATCCCGGCTGGCCTGTTACCTGCCTATAATACCTGCTGTCCAGTTAACTGCCTATAAGACCCTCTGGCCAGTTACTTGCCTATAATACCTGCTGGCCAGTTACCTGCCTATAATACCTACTGACCTGTTAGCTGCCTACAATACCTGCTGGCCAGTTAACTGCCTATAATACCTGCTGGGCTGTTACCTGCCTACAATACCTGCTGGCCAGTTAACTGCCTATAATACCTGCCAGTCTGTTAACTGCCTATAATACCTGCTGGACAGTTACCTGCCTATTATACCTGCTGGCCTGTTACCTGCCTACAATACCTGCTGGCCAGTTAACTGCCTACAATACCTGCTGGCCAGTTAACTGCCTATAATACCTGCTGGACAGTTACCTGCCTATAATACCTGCTGGCCAGTTAACTGCCTATAATACCTACTGGCCTGTTACCTACCTATAATACCTGCCACACTGTTAACTACCTATAATACCTGCTGGTCAGTTACCTGCCTATTATACTTAATGGCCTGTTAACTGCCTATAATACCTACTGGCCTGTTACCTGCCTACAATACCTGCTGGCAAGTTAACTGCCTATAATACCTGCCAGCCTGTTACCTGCCTATAATATCTGCCAGTCTGTTAACTGCCTATAATACCTGCTGGCCTGTTAACTGCTTATTATTCCTGCTAGCCAGTTACCTGCCTATAATACCTGCTGCCCTGTTAGATGCCTACAATACCTGCTGGCCAGTTAACTGACTATAATACCTGCTGGCCGGTTACCTGCCTATAATACCTGCTGGTCAGTTAACTGCCTATAAGACCCACTGGCCAGTTACTTGCCTATAATACCTGCTGGTCAGTTACCTGCCTATAATACCTACTGACCTGTTAGCTGCCTATAATACCTGCCAGTCTGTTAACTGCCTATAATACCTACTGGCCAGTTACCTGCCAATAATACATGCCACCCTTCTACCTGCCTACAATACCTGCTGGCCAGTTAACTTCCTATAATACCTGCTGGCCTGTTACCTGCCTATAATACCTGCTGTCCAGTTAACTGCCTATAAGACCCTCATGCCAGTTACTTGCCTATAATACCTGCTGGTAAGTTACCTGCCTATAATACCTACTGACCTATTAGCTGCCTATAATACCTGCCAGTCTGTTAACTGCCTATAATACCTGCTGGCCAGTTACCTGCCTATTATACCTGCCGCCCTGTTACCTGCCTACAATACCTGCTCACCAGTTAACTGCCTATAATACCTGCTGGTCAGTTACCTGACTATAATAATTACTGGCCTGTTAACTGCCTATAATACCTGCTGACCTGTTACCTGCCTATAATACCTGCTGGCCAGTTAACTGCCTATAAGACCCTCTGTCCAGTTACTTGACTATAATACCTGCTGGCTAGTTAACTGCCTATAAGACCCTCTGGCCAGTTACTTGCCTATAATACCTGCTGGTCATTTACCTGCCTATAATACTTACTGGCTTGTTAGCTGCCTATAATACCTGCCAGTCTGCTAACTGTCTATAATACCTGTTGGCCTGTTTACATGCCTATAATATCTGCTGGTCAGTTACCTGCCTATAATACCTACTGAACTGTTAGCTGCCTATAATATCTGCCAGCCTGATACCTGCCTATAATACCTGCTGTCCAGTTAACTGCCTATAAGACCCTCTGGCCAGTTACTTGCCTATAATACCTGCTGGTCAGTTACTTGCCTATAATACCTACTGACCTTTTAGCTGCCTATAATACCTGCCAGTCTGTTAACTGCCTATAATACCTGCTGGCCAGTTACCTGCCTATAATACCTGTCACCCTGTTACCTGCCTACAATACCTGCTGGCCAGTTAACTGCCTATAATACCTGCTGGCCAGTTACCTGCCTATAATAACTACTGGCCTGTTACCTGCCTATAATACCTGCCGCACTGTTAACTGCCTATAATACCTGCTGGTCAGTTACCTGCCTATAATAATTACTGGCCTTTTAGCTGCCTATAATACCTGCTGGCCTGTTACCTGCCTACAATACCTGCTGGCAAGTTAACTGCCTATAATACCTGCCGACTTGTTACCTGCCTATAATACCTGCCAGTCTGCTAACTGTCTATAATACCTGTTGGCCTGTTTACATGCCTATAATATCTGCTGGTCAGTTACCTGCCTATAATACCTACTGAACTGTTAGCTGCCTATAATATCTGCCAGCCTGATACCTGCCTATAATACCTGCTGTCCAGTTAACTGCCTATAAGACCCTCTGGCCAGTTACTTGCCTATAATACCTGCTGGTCAGTTACTTGCCTATAATACCTACTGACCTTTTAGCTGCCTATAATACCTGCCAGTCTGTTAACTGCCTATAATACCTGCTGGCCAGTTACCTGCCTATAATACCTGTCACCCTGTTACCTGCCTACAATACCTGCTGGCCAGTTAACTGCCTATAATACCTGCTGGCCAGTTACCTGCCTATAATAACTACTGGCCTGTTACCTGCCTATAATACCTGCCGCACTGTTAACTGCCTATAATACCTGCTGGTCAGTTACCTGCCTATAATAATTACTGGCCTTTTAGCTGCCTATAATACCTGCTGGCCTGTTACCTGCCTACAATACCTGCTGGCAAGTTAACTGCCTATAATACCTGCCGACTTGTTACCTGCCTATAATACCTGCCAGTTTGTTAACTGCCTATAATACCTGCTGGCCAGTTACCTGCCTATAATACCTGCTGCCCTGTTAGATGCCTACAATACCTGCTGGCCAGTTAACTGCCTATAATACCTGCTGGCCTGTTACCTGCCTATAATACCTGCTGGCCAGTTAACTGCCTATAAGACCCTCTGGCCAGTTACTTGCCTTTAATATCTGCGGGTCATTTACCTGCCTATAATACCTACTGGCCTGTTAGCTGCCTATAATACCTACCAGTCTGCTAACTGCCTATAATACCTGTTGGCCTGTTAACTGCCTATAACACCGGCTGGTCTGTTACCTGTCTATAATACCTGCTGTTAATAAATAAGAAAGGTATAGAACTATTACATTTATATCGTTATCCAAAAATAACCCATGCATTCATATCTGTTAGAAGAGTGCGGGGGGTGCCCTAGTGGTCATGGATTAGTATTACCAGGAAAAAAGAAAAAGAAAAAACACTATCAGCTTGATTACAAGTTTATGCATTCGTCTTTTAACGCTGAAAATATGCTATAGCATATTTTCAGCGTTAAAACAGCACTGCAGCCATTACAAGTCTTGTCGGTTTAGGTGTACCGCAAGCCTTTTAGCCTGTGACGCAATGTCAGTCCCGCACTCGTAAAAATTATTTTTTTTTTTCATGGGATTCCCATAGCGCCGGTATTACGGGTTTTGCGGTGAGGCTAAAAAGCAAGCGTTACAGCCTAAAACCACAAGATCCATAACGCCATCTAAAGTCAGTAGTTATGGGTGTTACGCTACAAAGCTGTAACATAAAACTCATAACTAAAGTGTTAAAAAGTACACTAACACCCATAAACTACCTATTAACCCCTAAACCTAGGAACTCCCACATTGCAAATACTTTATTACATTTTTTAAACCCTAATCTGCTGCTCCAGACATCGCCGCCATTAAAAAAAATAATTAACCCCTATTCCGCCGCTCCCAGACATCGCCACCACTATAATAAACGTATTAACCCCTAAACCGCCACCCTCCTGCTTCGCAAACACTATTTAAATATTATTAATCTGCCGTCCGCCCACATCGCCCCCACTATACTAAAGTTATTAAGTCCTACACTGCTGCCACTATAATAAACCTATTAACCCCTAAACCGAAAGCCCCCACAACGAAATATAATAAATTAAACTATTAACACCTAAAGTGAAAGCCCCCCACATCGCAATAAACTAATTTAAACAAGTAACCCCTAAACCTAACCCTAACACCCCCTAACTTTAACATAATTAAATAGAGCTAAATTAAACTTACAATTAGTAACTAAATAAACCTATTAACCCCTGAACCACCAGTCCCCCACATCGCTACAACCTAAATTAAATTAATAACCCCTAACCCTAACGTAACCCTAACCCTAATGTAACCCTAACACCCCCTGACTTTAACATAATTAAAATATAGCTAAATTAAATTTACAATTATTAACTAAATAATACCTAATTAAAACTAAATATATACTTACCTGTAAAATAAAACCTAACGGCTAGATTTAGAGTTTTGCGGCCAAAGGGGTGCGTTAGCTACGCGTGTTTTTTTTTTTTAAATAACGCTGGTATTTAGAGTTCTCTGAAGGGCTGCGTTAGGCTCCGAAAAGTGAGCGTAGAGCATAATTTACCGCCACTTCAACTCTCAATACCAGCGTTGCTTATGGTAGCGGCCAGCTTGAAAAACGTGCTCGTGCACGATTCCCCCATAGGAAACAATGGGGCAGTTTGAGCTGCAAAAAAACCTAACACCTGCAAAAAAGCAGCGTTAAGCTCCTAACGCAGCCCCATTGTTTCCTATGGGGAAACACTTCCTAAGTCTGCACCTAACACCCTAACATGAACCCCGAGTCTAAACACCCCTAACCTTACACTTATTAATCCCTAATCTGCTGCCCCCGCTATCGCTGACCCCTGCATATTATTATTAACCCCTAATCTGCTGCTCCGCACACCGCCGCCACCTACATTATACCTATGTACCCCTAATCTGCTGCCCCTAACACCGCCAACCCCTATATTATATTTATTAACCCCTAATCTGCCCCCCCCAACGTCGCCGCTACCTTACCTACACTTATTAACCCCTAATCTGCCAACCGGACCTCGCCGCCACTATAATAAATGTATTAACCCCTAAACCGCCTCACTCCCGCCTCGCAAATCCTATAATAAATAGTATTAACCCCTAATCTGCCCTCCCTAACATCGCCGACACCTAACTTCAAGTATTAACCCCTAATCTGCCGACCAGACCTCGCCGCTACTCTAAATGTATTAACCCCTAAAGCTAAGTCTAACCCTAACCCTAACACCCCCCTAAATTAAATATAATTTTAATCTAACAAAATAAATTATTTCTTATTAAATAAATTAATCCTATTTAAAGCTAAATACTTACCTGTAAAATAAACCCTAATATAGCTACAATATAGCAAATAATTATATTGTAGCTATTTTAGTATTTATATTTATTTTACAGACAACTTTGTATTTATTTTAAGGTACAATAGCTATTAAATAGTTATTTACTATTTAATAGCTACCTAGTTAAAATAATTACAAAATTACCTGTAAAATAAATCCTAACCTAAGTTACAATTAAACCTAACACTACACTATCAATAAATTAATTAAATCAATTAACTACAAGTACCTACAATTAAATAAAATAAACTAAATTACAAAAAAAAAAAGATTACAAGAATTTTAAACTAATTACACCTACTCTAAGCCCCCTAAAAAAATAACAAAGCCCCCCAAAATAAAAAAATGCCCTACCCTATTCTAAAATAAAAAGTTAACAGCTCTATTACCTTACCAGCCCTTAAAAGGGCTTTTTGCGGGGCATGCCCCAAAGAAATCAGCTCTTTTGCCTGTAAAAAAAACATACAATACCCCCCCAACATTACAACCCACCACCTACATACCCCTACTCTAACCCACCCAAACCCCCCTTAAAAAACCTAACACTAAGCCCCTGAAGATCTTCCTACCTTGTATTCACCCAGCCGGGTATCACTGATCCGTCCTCCAGAGGGTCCGAAGTCTTCAATCTATCCGGCCAGAAGAGGTCCTCCAGAGGGTCCGAAGTCTTCATCTTATCCGGCCAGAAGAGGTCCTCCAGAGGGTCGAAAGTCTTCATCCAGGCGGCATCTTCTATCTTCTTCCATCCGGAGCGGAGCGGGTCCATCTTGAAGCAGCCGACGCGGAGCCATCCTTCCTCACCGTCAGACTAACGACGAATGAAGGTTCCTTTAAATGACGTCATCCAAGATGGCGTCCCTCGAATTCCGATTGGCTGATAGGATTCTATCAGCCAATCGGAATTAAGGTAGGAAAAATCTGATTGGCTGATTGAATCAGCCAATCAGATTCAAGTTCAATCCGATTGGCTGATTGGATCAGCCAATGAGATTGAGCTCGCATTCTATTGGCTGTTCCGATCAGCCAATAGAATGTGAGTTCAATCTGATTGGCTGATTGGATCAGCCAATCCGATTGAACTTGAATCTGATTGGCTGATTCAATCAGCCAATCAGATTTTTCCTACCTTAATTCCGATTGGCTGATAGAATCCTATCAGCCAATCGGAATTCGAGGGACGCCATCTTGGATGACGTAATTTAAAGGAACCTTCATTCGTCGTTAGTCCGTCGGTGAGGAAGGATGGCTCCACGTCGGCTGCTTCAAGATGGACCCGCTCCGCTCCGGATGGAAGAAGATAGAAGATGCCGCATGGATGAAGACTTCCGACCCTCTGGAGGACCTCTTCTGGCCGGATATAATGAAGACTTCGGACCCTCTGGAGCTCCTCATTGCCCTGAAAAGGGCATTTGTATGGGCATTTAGCTCTTTTTCAGCCCAAAGTCCCTAACCTAAAATTAAAACCCACCCAATAAACCCTTAAAAAACCTAACACTAACCCCCGAAGATCCACTTACAGTTACAGCGAAGTCGGCAGAAGTCTCCATCCAAGCGGGCTGAAGTCTTCATCCAACCGGGCAGAAGTCTTCATCCAGACGGCATCTTCTATCTTCATTTATCCGGCGCGGAGCGGCTCCATCTTCAAGACATCCGGCGTGGAGCATCTTCTTCTTACGACGTCTCTTGAAGAATGAAGTTTCCTTTAAATGATGTCATCCAAGATGGCGTTTCTTACATTCCGATTGGCTGATAAAATTCTATCAGCCAATAGGAATTAAGGGGGAAAAATCCTACTGGCTGTTGCAATCAGCCAATAGGATTGAGCTCCCATTCTATTGACTATTCCAATCAGCCAATAGAATGTGCAAGCTCAATCCTATTGGCTGATGGATCAGCCAATAGGATGAAAGCTCAATCCTATTGGCTCATTGCAACAGCCAATAGGATTTTTTTCCACCTTAATTCCTATTGACTGATAGAATTCTATCAGCCAATCAGAATGTAAGGGACGCCATCTTGGATGATGTCATTTAAAGGAAACTTCATTCTTCAAGAGACGTCATAAGAAGAGGATGCTCTGCGCCGGATGTCTTGAAGATGGAGCCACACCGCGCTGGATGGATTAAGATAGAAGATGCCATCTGGATGAAGACTTCTGCCCGGTTGGATGAAGACTTCGACCCGCTTGGATGAAGACTTCTGCCAGCTTTGTTGAGGACTTCTGCCGCTTGGATGAGGATGGATGTCCGGTCTTCGAAAACTGTAAGTGGATCTTCGGGGGTTAGTGTTAGGTTTTTTTAAGGGTTTATTGGGTGGGTTTTAATTTTAGGTTAAGGACTTTAAGCTGAAAAAGTGCTAAATGCCTTTTTAAGGGCAATGCCCATACAAATGCCCTTTTCAGGGCAATGGGGAGCTTAGTTTTTTTTAGATAGGTTTTTATTTGGGGGGTTTGGTTGTGGGGGTGGTGGGTTTTACTGTTGGGGGTGTTTGTATTTTATTTTACAGGTAAAAGAGCTGATTTCTTTGGGGCAAAGCCCTGCAAAGGGCCCTTTTAAGGGCCATTGGTAGTTTATTGTAGGCTAGGGTTTTTTTTATTTTAGTGGGGCTTTTTTATTTTCATAGGGCTATTAGATTAGGTGTAATTAGTTTAAATATTTGATAATTTATTTTTTATTTTGTTAACTTACGCCTAGATTTAGAGTTTTGTCGGTAAAGACCCGCGTAGCTAACGCAGCTTTTTTTCCCAACGCACCCTTAAAACAAAGCTGGTATTTAGAGTTGTCTGAAGGGCTGCGTTAGGCTCCAAAAAGGGTGCATTGAGCCTAATTTACCGCCACTTCAACTCTCAATACCAGCGTTGCTTACGGTAGCGGTAAGCTGGCAAAATGTGCTCATGCACGATTCCCCCATAGGAAACAATGGGGCAGTTTGGGATGAAAAAAAACCTAACACCTGCAAAAAAGCAGCGTTAAGCTCCCAACGAAGCCCCATTGTTTCCTATGGGGAAACACTCTCTAAATCTGCACCTAACACCCTAACATGAACCCCGAGTCTAAACACCCCTAACCTTACACTTATTAACCCTTAATCTGCCGCCCCCGCTATCGCTGACACCTGCATTATACAATTAACCCCTAATCTGCCGCTCCGTACACCGCCGCAACCTACATTATCCCTATGTACCCCTAATCTGCTGCCCCTAACATCGCCGACACCTACATAATATTTATTAACCCCTAATCTGCCCCCCCAAACATCGCCGCCACCTAACTACACTTATTAACCCCTAATCTGCCGACCGGACCTCGCCACTACTCTAATAAAGTTATTAACCCCTAAACCATCGCACTCCTGCCTCACAAACCCTATAATAAATAGTATTAACCCCTAATCTGCCCTCCCTAACATCACCGCCACCTAACTTCAAGTATTAACCCCTAATCTGCCGACCGGACCTCGCCCGCTACTCTAATAAATGTATTAACCCCTAAAGCTAAGTCTAACCCTAACCCTAACACCCCCCTAAGTTAAATATAATTTTAATCTAACGAAATAAATTAACTCTTATTAACTAAAGTATTCCTATTTAAAACTAAATACTTACCTGTAAAATAAAACCTAATATAGCTACAATATAACAAATAATTATATTGTATCTATTTTAGGATTTATATTTATTTTACAGGCAACTTTGTATTTATTTTAACTAGGTACAATAGATATTAAATAGTTATTAACTATTTAATAGCTACCTAGTTAAAATAATTACAAAATTACCTGTAAAATAAATCCTAACCTAAGTTACAATTAAACCTAACACTACACTATCAATAAATTAATTAAATAAATTACCTATAATTACATACAATTAAATAAACTAAACTAAATAACAACCCCCCCCCCACTAAATTACAAAAAATAAAACAAATAACAAGAATATTAGGCTAATTACACCTACTCTAAGTCCCCTAATAAAATAAAAAGCCCCCCAAAATAATAAAGGTCCCTACCCTATTCTAAATTAAAAAGTAACCAGCTCTTTTACCAGCCCTTAAAAGGGCTTTTTGCGGGGCATGCCCCTAAGTAATCAGCTCTTTTGCCTGTAAAAAAAATACAACCCCCCCAACATTAAAACCCACCACCCACATACCCCTACTCTAACCCAAACCCCCCTTAAATAAACCTAACACTTCCCCCCGAAGATCTCCCTACCTTGAGTCGTGTTCACCCAGCCGGGTGATTTAATCAGCCAATCAGATTTTTCCTACCTTAATTCCAATTGGCTGATAGAATCCTATCAGTCAATCGGAATTCGAGGGACGCCATCTTGGATGACGTTATTTAAAGGAACAGTCATTCATCGTCTAGTCGTCGATGAAGAAGGATGTTCCGCGCCGGAGGTCTTGAAGATGGAGCCGCTCCTCGTCAGATGGATGAAGATGGAAGATGTCACTTGGATGAAGATGTCTGCCGGTCCGGATGTCCTCTTCTGCCCGGATAGGATGAAGACTTCTGCCGCTCCGGATGTCCTCTTTTGGTCCATCGGTGCCTGGCTGGGTGAACACGACTCAAGGTAGGGAGATCTTCAGGGGGGTAGTGTTAGGTTTATTTAAGGGGGGGTTGGGTTAGAGTAGGGGTATGTGGGTGGTGGGTTTTAATGTTGGGGGTGGGTTGTATTTTTTTTTACAGGCAAAAGAGCTGATTACTTAGGGGCATGCCCCGCAAAAAGCCCTTTTAAGGGCTGGTAAAAGAGCTGGTTACTTTTTAATTTAGAATAGGGTAGGGACCTTTATTATTTTGGGGGGCTTTTTATTTTATTAGGGGACTTAGAGTAGGTGTAATTAGCCTAATATTCTTGTAATCTCTTTTTATTTTTTGTAATTTAGTGGGGGGGTTTTGTAATTTAGTTTAGTTTATTTAATTGTATGTAATTGTAGGTAATTTATTTAATTAATTTATTGATAGTGTAGTGTTAGGTTTAATTATAACTTAGGTTAGGATTTATTTTACAGGTAATTTTGTAATTATTTTAACTAGGTAGCTATTAAATAGTTAATAACTATTTAATATCTATTGTACCTAGTTAAAATAAATACAAAGTTGCCTGTAAAATAAATATAAATCCTAAAATAGATACAATATAATTATTTGTTATATTGTAGCTATATTAGGGTTTATTTTACAGGTAAGTATTTAGTTTTAAATAGGAATACTTTAGTTAATAAGAGTTAATTTATTTTGTTAGATTAAAATTATATTTAACTTAGGGGGGTGTTAGAGTTAGACTTAGCTTTAGGGGTTAATACATTTATTAGAGTAGCGGCAAGGTCCGGTCGGCAGATTAGCGGTTAATACTTGAAGTTAGGTGGTGGCGATGTTAGGGAGGGCAGATTAGGGATTAATACTATTTATTATAGGGTTTGCGAGGCGGGAGTGCGGCGGTTTAGGGGTTAATAACTTTATTAGAGCAGCGGCGAGGTCCGGTCGGCAGATTAGGGGTTAATAAGTGTAGTTAGGTGGCAGCGACGTTGGGGGGGGCAGATTAGGGGTTAATAAATATTATGTAGGTGTCGGCGATGTTAGGGGCAGCAGATTAGGGGTTCATAGGGATAATGTAGGTGGCGGCGGTGTGCGGTTGGCAGATTAGGGGTTAAAAATATTTATTATAGTGGCGGCTATGTGGGGGGACCTCGGTTTAGGGGTACATAGGTAGTTTATGGGTAGTGTACTTTATAGCACAGTAGTTAAGAGCTTTATAAACCGGCGTTAGCCCATAAAGCTCTTAACTACTGACTTTTTTTTTGTGGCTGGAGTCTTGTCGATAGAGGGTCTACCGCTCACTTCAGCAAAGAATCTAAATACCAGCATTAGGAAAATCCCATTGAAAAGATAGGATACGGAATTGGCGTAAGGGGATCTGCGGTATGGAAAAGTCACGGCTTGAAAGTGAGCGTTAGACCCTTTCCTGGCTGATTTTAAATACCAGCGGGCGGCCAAAAGCAGCGTTAGGACCCCTAACGCTGCTTTTGACGGCTAACGCAGAACTCTAAATCTAGGCATTAATGTTTTTTATTTTGTGTAACTTAGTTGTTATTTTTTTGTAACTTAGTAATTCTTTATTGTAGATTTAATTAACTTGAGTAGGGTTAGGGTTTTAAATATGTAATATAGTTAATTTAATTTGTAGTTTAATGTAATTTTAGTATAATAGTTAGGGTAGGTTAATTAATAGTTTAATATAGTTTAATGTAATTGTAGGATAATAGTTAGGGTAGGTTAATTAATAGTTTAATATAGTTTATTTTAATTCTAAAGGTAAGTTTACATTTATTATAAGATAGGGATGAGTTAATATTTAATGTAAAGTTAGCGGGTTGTTAGGTATAGGGGTAAATAGCTTCATTTAGTTTATGGTGATGTGGGGAGCTGGCGGTTTAGGGGTTAATAGGTTTAGTAAGTGGTAGTGATGTGGGAGGCTAGGGGTTTAGGGGTTAATACATTTATTTAGTTGCGGTGGGGTCTGGGAGTGGCGGGATTGGGGTTAATATATTTATTTTGTTGCGGCGGGGTCTGGGAGCGGCGGGATAGGGGTTAATATATTTATTTAGTTGTGATGGGGTCCAAGAGCGGCAGGATAGGGGTTAATAACATTATGTAGGTGGCGGCGATGTCGGGGTGACAGATTAGGGGTGTTTAGACTCGGGGGTTTATGTTAGGGTGTTAGGTGTAAACGTTACTGGTTTTCTACCATAGAAATCAATGTGATATCTGGCATCATCGAACATAAGCTTTCAGACTCCCATTGATTCCTATGGCATCCGCAGCCTCCAGGATGGTGGATTGAAAACCAGGTACAGTGAGACCACATACACAGTTAGCCAGCTGTACTCCTCCTTCCACACCACAGATTCCATTAACTGCAATGTGTGTGAGGTATCCCTAATATAGCTAGGAAGTAGTTGGGCTAAGGGTTGTAAATAGTTATCAACCCACTCAGATAGCGGTTCAAGTAGTGATCCAATACCGCTACTATGGGCCTCCCCTTTACATTAGACAGACTCTAATGTACCTTTGGGAGTTGCTGGAAGATAGGGGTCACCGGGTCATTAACCAAACACTGGTTAGCTGTGTCTGGATCCATCAAACCCCCTTCCACCACCTCATCCAATAGGTGGGACAGTTCTCTAGTATAGATTTCTGTGGGGTTCCTAATCAAAATCAAATATGTATTTACATCTCCAAGCTGCCTTAAAGCCTCATTTTATAATCAACCATGTTCATCACTACTACGCTTCCACTTTTGTCAGATTGACTGATCACAATCTCCTCGTTCTTTTGGAGATTCAATAAAGCCTCATGTTTCTGAATGGTAAGATAAGGGAGACTAGAATCAACTGACTTAGAGAGATCTGTGAGATCCTCAACGACCCTTTGGTGAAATACCTCTAGGGATTTTCCCCTTGCCTGGATTGGATTAAAGTTAGACTTTGCTTGAAACCTAAGTTTGATATTCAGAACCTGGGGTGGCTCATGGTCCCTGATTTCACTCTGAAGTTCCTCTAGTGTGACTAAGGCACAGGTGTCCTCAAAGGTTAAATAGTTGCTAGCTTCAGCCCCCATACTGGAAGATTCTGCCTCCTGATTGTCTGGTGATGCACTAGAAAGAATTTTCTAAGGGTCAGATCCCTTATCAGTTTATTTACATCTAGAATAGTTTGAAAAAGATTGAATTTCCTAGACGGAACAAATCCCAATCCAAGGTTGAAGAGTTTAGACTCCATATCTGTCAACTTATAGGTCGAGATATTAATAACCATATATACTTCTTTGTTTTGGTACTTTTCCCCCTCAGTGTATATCTCTGAAGTGTATATCTCTGTGTATATCTCTGAAAATCTTGGCCCCTTGTAATATGCTTTATTGATGAAATGCCGCTATATCTCATAGAGAAAGAACTGCAAATACAGGGGGTAGAAAATAGTATTCGCTCCTCACGCAGATGCAAAGAGAATTTAAGAATCGCCGAAAATAAAATTGATGAGTTTGCCTAAGACATACCCACCTTAGATAAGCATAACTTAGATTTACTAGCAAAGATACAAGAGTTAAATAAACAGCTCTCGCAAATCCAGAGAGAATTAAGGGATTTAAAAAGGTTGTATCGTCAAAATGAAAACCCCTCTATTAGCAGCGAGAATAATGCAGATAATTCTAACTCTCTTAGAGAATGCATCAGGGATGAAATGCAGAAATTTAGGGAAGAATGTAGACAAGGGACCCCTGTTGAGTCAGAAATAGATTTCCCAAATAGACAGTCACCTCATGATGTAAATTCAGGGAACTGCCATAACTCAGCTGAGGAGGGGGAGGGAAGCTGTCTTAGTGAGTCAGAGGGCGGAGCTAACTACCTAAATAGCCCACGTAGTACTAATGTACGTAGGGGGTCTCCCCATAATAAAAGGGCAAATAAGAGACGCTCCAACCCCAAAAATAAAACTCCTAGGAAATCCCGAGATACATCTAATAAGGTATATGACACCCCTAAAATCATTACCTTCTTAAAGGATGCAGTACCTAAGTTCTCCAACAAGGGAACCAACTCTATAATTGACCACTTAGAGACCTTTGAAAATGCTTTATATATAATGAATGTTACAATTGAGCAGTCAAAAATTGAATTTCTGCCCTAGGTATTTGAAGGTAAATATCATAAATTCTTTGCTTTACTAAAGGATATGAATATTCATTCCTGGAATGAGACAAAACGACAGTGCAGAAAAGAATTCGGGCAACATCGCACTAAAACTGCAGCGAAAATAGCTGTATATGGTTTAAAATGTAGTGCAAATCAAAGCCCTATATAATTCCTTTCTGTACTGAAAAATGCATACAGTATGGGTGAAGATAATCCCATATTTGAATGCTCAGAATTTGTGATTATGAATTTATTTTTTGAAGCACTGCCCACACCCATCAAAATTAATTTAGCTAGAGATTTTGATGAGAGCTGCTCATTGGAATGGCTGATCAAAGAGAGTACAAAGTTATACTGTATTCAGCAGTCCAGTGAACAGGGGGTTAAAAGGGAATCAAAACCCAGTCCCAAAATTGTGGCAGAAACTAGGGTGTCACCTAGCCCCCTCAATTTGGAGTCTAAAAAGAAAACCTATGCAGAGGTGGCCCGAGGAAATAGGCCATCCCCACAAAGTTTTAACTCTGCCCCTCCCCCAACACAGGCTGAGGCGCAGAGAGACTATACCCAAAATAGGGGGCATACCCAGGTAAATAATTACTCCCAAAGAGAAAAATACCCACAAGATAATAGGTATCCCCGCAAAGGTAGATACAATAAGTGGCAAAAATATTCTCAGGGTAACCAGACACCCAAAGTAAATAGTGCTCCCCAAAATACTAACGCTGAACAAGTTGAACCCCAGGGGCAGCCATGCCAGGATAGAAACAACGGCCCTAATTCTGAGGGGACCCAATGGTCCAGGAATCACTACTATGGGGCATTAAGAGATAGGCCAAGGGGTAGAGGTAACTTGTACGATCAAGTAGATCAGCTTAGTACCCAGCTAATTCAATTGAGCAAACAATTCGCTAATATGAGTCAAGCGTTTACGGCTCAGCAACCTAACAATCCTTTTTTAGGGGTACAGCCAGTGGCCAGCAGTGGGCCACAGGCACAGTCATAAATACTGCAATATTGCCTGAAAGAGAGGGGAGAGATATACCAAATGAAATGATAAATGTCAATAATGGTACTAATCATATTCTCTCCCTACAGACCGGAAACGGACGATTTAGCTGTGATGATGAGCAACCTCGGCCTGAAAGCTTTAACAAATCTATTCCTTTGCAGCATTCTCTTAACCTTATTTCCACAGATGCAGTACACAAGAACCCAATCAGACCTATTATAGAGGACATGAGTGGTAAGAACAAAGTTTATTTTGCATCAGGTAACACGACGGATTCAGGTAACACTTGGCGAAACCCACAAGTGTGTAATCATGCCAATTTTATGTGTGAAATGGTAGAAACTGCAGGGAGATATTATGTATTAGCTGAGCTGCAGGATTCAGTCTCCAACCCTATCATGGGATTAATTGATACTGAATCTCAGGCAACTATTTTATCCCACAAGTACTACACACAGCTAAATGAGCTAACACCCCACAAACCTAAAATAAAAGAATTTGATGGTTCACTAATAGGTGTTGGGGGTGACTCTCTAAAAGTCTACAGTACGGCATGGTTAAAATTTAAACTGGGGAACAGGGTCATAAGACACCATGTCATTATAGTGGATCTGCCAACTGATCGTTTAATTATTGGTAGTGATCTCCTGAAGCGATTAAGCACCAAAATTGATTGCATAAATAATGTAATTTGGTCACAAGTAGTGATGTTGCGAACCTAAAAATTTGGGTTCGTGAACAGCGAACGCGATCTTCCCCAAAAGTTTGCAAACCGGCGAACCGGACGAACCGCCATTGACTTCAATGGGCAGGCGAATTTTAAAACCCACAGGGACTCTTTCTGGCCACAATAGTGATGGAAAAGTTGTTTCAAGGGGACTAACACCTGGATTGTGGCATACCGGAGGGGGATCCATGGCAAAACTCCCATGAAAAATTACATAGTTGATGCAGAGTCTGGTTTTAAGCCATAAAGGGCATAAATCATCTAACATTCCTAAATTGTTTGGAATAACGTGCTTTAAAACATCAGGTATGATGTTGTATCGATCAGGTAGTGTAAGAGTTACGCCCGCTTCACAGTGACAGACCAAACTCCCGCAGCGGGTACAACATCATCATCATCACACCGTACGTCCATGTGTGTAATGCTGCCTGACTGAGACATATCCCTGTTATCTACATTCTCTTGCAATAATGGTTGCACATCAATCATTTCTTCCAACTGATGTGTAAATAACTCCTCTGACAGATCAAGTGAAGCGGCTGTGGTGCTAGTGTTGTTGGTGGCGGCAGGCGGGTGAGTGGTAACTTGAGAGGTGCCTGAAGCTAAGCTGGAGGAGGATGGTGCGTCAAGGTTCCGAGCGGAAGCTGTAGAAGATTGGGTGTCCTGTGTTAGCCAGTCAACTATGTTCTCAGAAATGTTCGAGTTTGGGGTACGTGGCCTCTGAACACTGGGCATTATTCTAGGGCCAAAGGGAATCACAGCACCACAAACACGACGGCCCCTGCGGGGTGACCTGCCTCTGCCTGTAATTTTTGTTTCGATTGGTGGTACTATGCGTGCAAGCTACTGTGACAACAGATATGAGTAGCACTGTGCACTAGCAGAAGTTGGCAGAGTAGACGCTGTAGGCCTGACACACACGCTTTCAGACAACTAACTGCTATTCAATCTATTACAGTCAAAATTTTTTTTTTTTTTTAAATGTACACTACTGTTACACCAGATATGAGTTGCACTGGGGTGACACTGTGCCCTGGCTGGCAGGCACTGAAACGCACACGTGACTGCTATTATTTAACACAGTCAAAAAAGTGTTGTCTTTTTTAAATGCACACTACTGTTACACCAGATATGAGTTGCACTGGTGTGACACTGTGCCCTGGCAGGCACTGAAACGCACACGTGTGAAGGAAACTGACTGCTATTATTTAACACAGTCAAAAAAGTGTTGTTTTTTTTAAATATACACTACTGTTACACCAGATATGAGTTGCACTGGGGTGACACTGTGCCCTGGCAGGCAAGCACTGAAACGCACACGTGTGAAGGAAACTGACTGCTATTATTTAATACAGTCAAAAAAGTGTTGTTTTTTTAAATCTACACTACTGTTACACCAGATATGAGTTGCACTGGGGTGACACTGTGCCCTGGCAGGCAGGCCCTGAAACGCACATGTGTGAAGGAAACTGACTGCTATTATTTAACACAGTCAAAAAAGTGTTGTTTTTTTTAAATATACACTACTGTTACACCAGATATGAGTGGTGGCACTGGGCAAGTGGGCACAGTATACGCTGTGAGTCTGACACACATGCTGGCAGGCAGGCAACTGCAATTAGATTACACAGGAAAAAAAAAAAAAGCAGACTGATGTTCTAGCCCTAAAAAGGGCTTTTTGGGGTGCTGTCCTTACAGCAGAGATCAGATGAGTCCTTCAGGACTGTATTGGACACTGAATACACTAGCCTAGCTATCAATTTCCCTATTAAATCAGCAGCAGCTACACTGTCCCTCCTCTCACTAAGAATGCAGCTTCCAAATGAATCTAACATGGATGCTGTCCAGGAGGTGGGAGGGTCTGGGAGGGAGTGTCTGCCGCTGATTGGCTGTAATGTGTCTGCTGACTGTGAGGTAAAGCGTCAAAGTTTACTCAATGATGAAGAATAGGGGGCGAATCAAACATCGCATATGTTCGCCCGCCGCGGCGAACGCAAACATGCTATGTTCGCCGGGAACTATTCGCCAGCTAACTATTTGCGACATCACTAGTCACAAGTAAAAAGACCTATCAATTATGAGAAATTCTATATATCTCGCACCCGACATAACTGTCACGTGGTGGAAGAGAAGCCAGATGCTGTGTAGATTCATTTCAGGAATAATTCTGTACCTGAAATCACTATCTTACAAATAGATGATCAGACTCCTTTAAGTGGTACTGATCGTAATACTTTTAAAATTTTGCCTGGAAAGATAGCAAATATTTCCTTAAACGGCGATGTATTAACCATATCTCTCCACAAGGGGGATCATAAAATCCCTAAGGGGGGAGGCCACGCTCAATACCTCGCAGGAATTGAGATAGTTAAAGAGGATCTACTTATCTTGGATCAGCCAATAGGATTTAGCTCGCATTCTATTGGCTGTTCCAATCAGCCAATAGAATGCGGCCTCAATCCTATTGGCTGATTGCATCAGCCAATAGGATTTTTGGATGAAGACTTCTGCTGTATGGAGAACTACTTGTGCCCGGCTGGGTCAAGACGGCTCAAGGTAGAGAGATCTTCAGGGGGTTAGAGTTAGGTTTTTTTAAGGGGGGGATTGGGTGGGTTTTAGAGTAGGGGTGTGTGGGTGGTAAGTTTTAATGTTGGGGGGTATTGTATTTTTCTTTTTCAGGTAAAAGAGCTGATTACTTTGGGGCAATGCCCCACAAAAGGCCCTTTTAAGGGCTATTTGTAATTTAGTATAGGGTAGGGAAATTTTATTATTTTGGGGGCTTTTTTATTTTATTAGGGGGATTAGATTAGGTGTAATTAGTTTAAAATTCTTGTAATTCTTTTTTTTCCTGTAATTTAGTGGGGGGTTTCTTCGCAATTTAGTTTATTGAATTTAATTGTATTTAATTGTAGGTAGTTTAGGTAATTTATTTAATGATAGTGTAGTGTTAGGTGTAATTGTAACTTAGGTTAGGATTTATTTTCCAGGTAATTTTGTACTTATTTTAGCTAGGTAGTTATTAAATAGTTAATAACTATTTAATAACTATTGTACCTAGTTAAAATAAATACAAAGTTGCCTGTAATATAAATATAAATCCTAAGCTAGCTACAATGTAACTATTAGTTATATTGTAGCTAGCTTAGGGTTTATTTTATCGGTAAGTATTTAGTTTTAAATATAATTAATTTATTTAATTATGTTAAATTAATTTCGTTTAATTTAAATTATATTTAAGTTGGGGGGGTTAGACTTAGGGTTAGTTTAGGGGTTAATACATTTATTATAGTAGCGGCGATGTTGGGGTCGGAAGATTAGGGGTTAATAAATGTATTATAGTAGCGTTGACGTTGGGGTCGGAAGAGTAGGGGTTAATAAATGTAGGTAGGTGGCGGCGATGTTGGGGGCACAGATTAGGGATTTATAACTATAATGTAGGTGGCGGCAGTATATTAGGGGTTCATAGGGATAATGTAGGTGGCGGCGGTGTCCAGAGCGGCAGATTAGGGGTTAATAATGTAATGTAGGTGTCAGCGATAGCGGGGGCAGCAGATTAGGGGTTAATAAGTGTAAGATTAGGGGTGCTTAGACTCGGGGTTCATGTTAGGGTGTTAGGTTCAGACATATTTTTTATTTTCCCATAGGAAACAATGGGGCTGCGTTAGAAGCTGGACGCTGCTTTTTTTGCAGGTGTTTTTTCCAGCCAGCTCAGCCCCATTGTTTCCTATGGGGAAATCGTGCACGAGCACATTTAGCCAGCTTACCGCTACCATTGCTGGTATTGAGGTAAGATGTGGAGCTAAATTCTGCTCTACGCTCACCTTTTTGCGTCTAACGCCAGGTTTAAAAAAACCTGTAATACCAGCGTTGGCTTAAGGTAGCGTTAGAGAAAAAAGCCTTGTTAGCCCCACACCCCTGTTAACGCCAAACTCGTAATCTCACCGCAAGTATGCTAAATTAAACTTAAAACAGGAAGCTAGCTATATAAGCGAAGGCTGATTAGCGCAGATAGCTGAACCTAAAGTTATTTAATATCTTTCTCCCCAAAACCACTATGTCCACGGCCTGGATGACAGGTTTGAAAGCTATAACATCACAGCTAAGTGCTTATTATCTATCTCTATAGGTAATAAATCAGCAAAACACATGTTCTTAGTTTTGAATACTCCCCATAATTAAATATACATTGGCAATGATCTCTTACATAGATATGCCATACAAATAGATTTGATTAACTCTTGCCTCTGGAGCAGATTAAATGGGGACCCTGAAGTATTTCAGGATGAAAACGAAGCCCTGAAATCAAACCAGCAAATGCCATATGCTGTGAATATGCAGGTGTCTAACGATGTTATAATTCCTGCTGGGGCTGATAAATTCCTTTTACCCTTACAGGTAAAGAGAGGTCAGAAATTAAAAACTTCTAAAACACTAATTTGCCTCTCCCATAAAATACAAAATCTGGGTATCAAAATGACCTATACTCCTTTGGTAAATATTGGAACTATTCCAATACATGTTATTGTACATAACATGACCCCACAGGATATAACCTTATCCAAGGGAACTACCATAGGATATGCACTGGAATCAAGTTATTACACTTTTGGATTCCAGAATAATATAATTGGGCTAATACCTGAAGGATACTTAACTGAAGAACAATTAATAGAACAATTATTTGTCTCTATACCAGAGGGTCTATTTACTATTCAGTCTATTTATCCCTTCAGCTCAGAGGAAGGCATCTGTAAAATTGAAGAAGCCTCTCTAGTATTTGATCATCCGATCAAACAGCAAGAATACCCCAATACCCAGAGTAGTGGGGGCAATGTAAATTATAATCAAGGGGACCTCACCTCTAGGTTGGAAGAAGCCTATGAAATAGGACAGCCTGAAATCTTTCCAGGATTTCAGCAAATAGTTGAAGAGCAAATATCCTTAGCTAATGGCTGTTCCAGTGATGATGAACGCCAACAGCTATGAGAGCTCCTGATGGAGTACAAGGATATTTTTGCTAGGGATTCTTATGACTGTGGGACTACAGACTTGCACATTGCAAGAATACAAACAGATCCCAATGCACCACCTGTCTTTGTTAAAGAATACCGACTTCCTTTAGCCTCATATGATTCTCTTGCAGAAATCATAAGGAACTTGGAAGAAAGAGGTATTATCCGACAGGTGCACAGCTCTTATAACAATCCTATTATAGGTGTTCTTAAGCCCAATGGACAATGGTGTTTGTGTGCTGACTTAAGACAGCTAAACAAACAAGTGTACATGTCTGGCTGGCCTGTGCCATGTATTGACCAGTGCCTAGCACAGATGCAGGGATCCAAAATATTCACTGCCATTGATTGTGCACAGGGATATTGGATCATAAAGGTATATGAGGAGGACCAGTATAAGCTGGCATTCACGTTCCAAAAGGTCCAGTATGCATTTCAAAGACTTCCTTTTGGATACATAAATTCTGGACATGAATTTGCTGTGTTCATGCATAAGGCTATGCCTGATGCACTGGAAAGGGGGACCTTATCTTATGTTGATGATGTTTTAATCAAATGCACAGACTTTGAAAAACACATAGCAGAGCTTAAACACGTCCTCAGCCAACTTAAAAGGGCAGGTGTCAAATTATCCCTACAAAAAGCTCAATGGTGCCGCTCTTGTGTAAACTTCTTGGGACATGAAGTTACTTCTGAAGGGTTAAATCCTCAGAAGAAAAAAGTGGAAGCTATAACAAATTCTAAAAACCCAACTAACTTAAAAGAATTTAAATCATTCCTGGGTATGACGAATTATTCTCACAAATTCATTGATAATTATGCAGAATTAGCTAAACCACTACTACTTCTTATAAAGAAGGATGTGAAATGGCACTGGAGTGAGACTCAAGAGACAGCCATCAGAGAGCTGAAGAGGAAACTCACTCAAGCACCTTGCTTAGCGTACCCTGAAGGTGGTACACTTTTCTTCTTAGAAATAGGTTACACAGATATAAGCATGAGTGCTGTTTTATACCAAAAGCCTGATAATTTAGTCATTGCTTATGCGAGCAAAACTCTATCCCCAGTAGAAATAAAATTTAGCGATTGCGAAAAAGCCCTCTTATCTACTGTATGGGTTCTACAAAATTTCCACAGCTACATACAGGGCGAGAAAATTATTGTAGAAACGGCCCACCTGCCTTTGCTATATCTGCAAAGTGAGAGAATAAGAGATGGGAATTTGTCTAATAGCCGCTTAATAGTGTGGACCCTTTCCTTACAAGGCTGGCCCTTAGAAATTTGCTACAAGCAGAATAAAAAGAATCCAGTCACACAGGGGCTTGCTGAGCTCCACGACTGTACTGCTAAAGATCCTGGGGAAGAATCATCAGAAGATGATTTCCTGGAGGAACAATTGCTTTCCCCATATAAAATGTATGATGAGGACCAGTGTCAAACATTACCTTGGGTATATGTTGATGGTTGTTTTTACCATGCCATTATTGATAATGAGTGCAGACTAGTCGCTGGCATTGGTATAACTTGGAAAAATGGATTCCCAAATATTTCTGTAGGTTTCAACATTGGACCAAGATCCAGTCAAGTTGCAGAACTCACTGCTGTTCTAAAAATCATTGAAATGGCTATTGAACATGGTATTCATAAATTTGTAATCATTGCTGACTCAAATTATGTTTGTGACAGTTTTGTTGAATACCTGCCAACTTGGAAAAGAAATGGCATGCAGAAAAGCAATAACAAACCAGTCAAGCATGGCAAGTTGTTCTGCAAGATTGATAATCTGGTGGTATCCAATGATTTAACCATACACTGGAAAAAGACCAAGGGTCATTCCAGAATTCAAGGTCCTGATAAAGAAGGCAATGACCTTGCAGATTCATTAGCCAAACAACGAGCCATAACTGGAGAACTCCTTAATATTGACAACTTAATGGGTGCAATTCAGGTAGAAACCATTACCAGAAACCAGGCTAAACAACAGAGTGAGCTTAATCTGGTAAAATGGAGTCAGGATTCTCCTAGTGAGGACCTGATCACTAGTCAAAAAGAAGACCCCATTGTAGGCATCTTCTATAAACACATAGGAGATCCTCAAAGCAACCCCATCTCAAAAGATGATTGTATTGGCAAAGAAGATCTTAGAATCTTAATGAAATCCAGATCACAATTCCAGTTACATGATGGTTTGTTAATTAGAACCTCCAAAACTGGCATCCAGCAATGGGTAGTACCCACCAAGTTCAGAGGTCTAATACTTCAACATGCCCATGATGCTCCCACATCTGGTCATTGTGGTGCCAAACTCACGTATGAAATATTGTGTGATTATGCCTTTTGGCTACACATGTTGAAAGATGTTCAAACTTGCTGTCAAGGCTGTCTAATCTGTTCTAAGTTCCAACCCATTGCGCCAACGCATGTAGCGCCATTGCAGAAACGGGGGATGGTAATGCCATGGTCAGATATACAAATTGATTTTCTTGGTCTAGTAACAAGGTCATCAAGAGGTAACAAATACATATTAACAGTGACATGCCTGTTCACTAAATGGGTAGAGTGCATCAGTGCACCTAACAATAGTGCTGAAACATGCGCAGCTTTGCTTATCAACCACGTGTTTTCAAGATTTGGTTTGTCCCAAAGAATCGAATCAGATTGGGGAACCCACTTCACTAGTGAAGTGATGACCAAAATGTGGAAAATACTAGGGGTTAAAAGAAAGCTCCATATTGCATATAGAGCTGCCTCAAGTGGTGGTGTAGAGCATTACAACCAGTCCATTGTGAAAATTCTCAAAACGTTTGTGAGTGAAATGGGTAAAGACTGGGATGTAAAACTACCTCTAGTCCTAATGGCATTAAGAGCAACTCCAAGTAGTGCTAGCAAGATGTCCCCTTTTGAACTGATGACTGGTAGAAGAATGGTTCTACCTAAACATCTACTGTACCGTACATCAGACCAAAACTTGATAAACGCTGCCAATACACATCAATATGTGGAGAACCTAAGAAAGCACCTGCAATATGCCTTTGCATTTGCTCAAAGGAACTTGGAAAAGTCCGCAACTGCCACTAAAACCTATTATGATCTCAAAACATCCAAAAAGGAATATGAAATAAATGATAAGTTTATCTTTATAACTTTGGAAGAGATTAAGGTTAAGGAGAAGAAATTTCTTCCATCATGGAAGGGTCCTTTTGTCGTTACTGACAAAATATCTCCAGTCACCTATATAATTAGGATCCCTAAAAACAATACTTTTATGGATAAATGGGTCCATATTAATCAGTTGCGAGTGTGCCATCCTAGAATCCAACTACAAGTCATAGAGGGAGAATGAAGCGTCATATCCCCAAATGCACTAAAGACATACTGTAGTTTAAAGATGCCTAGCTGATGAACATGAAAGGTCAAAAATAATGGACTCTCCTCATAGAAGACTGTCTATAAGGCATACTGTCAACATACTCACCAAATACCACTGATTTTAAGCCAATTCAAATACATGTGTCCTACATCTATTTAAAATTGGAAGGGGGATTTATGTCAGGATACCTGAATATTATTAAATAATATATTAAATGAAAATTATATATATATATATATATATATATATATATATATATATATATATATATATATATATATATATATATATATAGACTATTTACAACAGTTCTATTCACTGTAAATAGCAGTCTTCTCTGCCAAATGGTTTTGGCTGATGAGACACGCTTATCCTGATTAAGATAACATTTAAGTTACTTCAAAGAGGGAGCATCTATTTCATTACCTAGATCATAGGAATTCCTGGAGTGACAGAGACAGAATGTCTAAGATTTTCATTTGAAGCTTAATGAAATTCGTAAAGCAAACCAGTTTTTAGCTGAAGAAATGACTATGTGTCACCTATGTGCTAATTGCCCCTGCTAAGACTAAATACACATAGAACATCCAACTTTCCAGACATGGACATTAGATTTTAAATAGCAGAATGTATACCTAAAAAGTCATATAACTGATTTGTCTATAATTTTCAAAAATACTCAGGTAACACCTATATGTATATATGTATTCATCTGGGACAAATTATATTAAATAAATAATTGCTGTATTGAATAATAATTACATTGATATATACAAATACTGACCCATTGAATTAAAGATAAACACATTTTTCTCTGTTTTCCAGAAATCTAGTGAAGATTATAGGAGCAACTGATGTGGAGATGGGATCTCTAAATAAATATCTATAATAATAGATGTATAAATGCTAAAATAATTTCAAAATAATATCTGTCCTTTGTTTTTCAGACAAGATGTCCCATGAATAGTAGCCATAAACAGACATATATGGATATTTTCTATTTTAACATAGAAATTAATAAAGTAATGATATTTGGTATCAAATTGTACATTTTCTGTTATGCTAAATGAAATGTGGATGCTGAAAAGAGAATTTTATTAATAATAAAAAATTATAGTATAATAAATAATCACTTTATAAGAATATATTAAATTGTTAGCAGTGTTGGGAATAGAGGCTAAATTCCTGGTTTTCTGCTGTGTCCTAGGGGATTGAAACTGGTGTTACAACCAAATTAATTATCTATTAGAACACATGTACATCCACATAGCCAATCAAATATCTAAGGGCGGACCAGAGACAGCCCCGAGGGCGAATCACAGATCAGTTTCCGAAGGGCCTCCCATATTCTCACCAATGATTAAGACAATATAAGGTGTATGCAAGATGGGAGAGGAGGCTGACTATTGCTGAAGGACTAGTAACTAAAATATTTGGCTGCGTTTGGAAAACAGTTACTATAAGCAAATCGGGCTACTTTTTTCTTATCCATTGCAAATACACTTATTTTCATATGAGGTGGAACAAATTTTGAAGCTGAACTATCGATTTGGTCATTTTGGGTAAAGTATTAAAGGTTGCTAAATATAGGTAATATTTAAAAACAAACAATCATTGCTGCTGTAGTTAATACATTTAAAGAGCATATTTCTATTTTAAAACTAATATTTCATAGCCTATATATTTGAAAAATAATCCTTAGTGCTAATTAATTTATCCTTGCAAATATATATATATATATATATATATAAATAAAAATATTAGACTCCGCACTAAAAGTGAATAATAATGAAATGCAAAAATGTGCAGAAAAAATAAAGAAATATTTTAATGTTTACAAGGAAAATGTAACAAAAAAATTGTTGCATACACAAAATCATGATGTCACAACATCCATACAAACATACATACAAACTGGGCGTCCCCAGTTATCAAGCAAATATTGAGTGGATGAGGTCAGATGGAGAGTAAAAAGCAAACCCAGGTTATATATGCAAAACCATAGGAATATATGATCAGGATACAAATACTTCATGCACTATAAGCAGTTCATGCAAATGGCAGAAAAAGCAATGGTAGGGTAGCTGGCAATTGCAGAGATAAAAGATGCAGCGAGGAATCACAAATGAAGCAGTTCATGCACTTTAGAAAGTTCATACATCCCATAGATGGTAATCGTTATTAGGATAACACATGATGTCAAGTATCACCAAAATGTAATAAAGTGTTTACTTTTCTATGTTGCCATTTGTTGCCATATGTATGTTAACTTTGTGACAGTGTAATCAAGCCCCTCCGGCACTCAAGGACACTGGTCCACCGTAAGGATAAGGAATTAGCAAATGCAGCGCTCTCAGAGCGATCTCACCCAAACCGTGTCTGGAGTATAACAGAGAGCGTCCGTGTCACAGAAAACAATGGTGATTCAAGCTGTGCTCCACATCAATCAGTGTCAGCGACTCAATACAGCATGTAAGTATCCAACTCTCTTGGCGTCTGATGTCACATCCAACAGTCAGGCAACGCGCGTTTCGGGCTCCGCCCTTCAACTTGGCCTGTCGTCATTAGAACAACCACCTTCTTTTAAACTTGCAACTTGTAACTCCAGAACTCGCCCTCTTGGCGTCATTCCATCGTAAGCCACTCACAAACATAGGAGCCACATCACAGACATGCGCAAATGTACTAAACTTAATCTTTAAGCTGTAACGAAACTTGCATGATTTGTGTAAATGTGATACGGCTCTTACAATAATTGTGAACCGAAACTTATTGAGTTGCAATTATGTAGAGGGATATGAGTGTTAATAATTAAGCAACACTCAAAGTGAACCAATGAAAAACAAAAATGAAAAAAAGAATCAAATAAAAAACATTTTTTTAAAAGTAAAATGAATTTTTCTAAAAAAATAAAAAAATACAAAAGGAAAAGAAAAAAACACAAAGAGTGTCAATGCACATCTTTTACTGAAGACAACAGATGAAAACACAGTCCCTATATAAAAGTACCCCATGTGATCTCTCTATTCAGACCATAAGGGGTTAAGGAATCCATTTTTTGGATCCAAAGTGCTTCCTTTTCGAAAAGCAACTTTTGTCTATTCCCACCTCTCCTTAAAGGGCCAACCCCATCTACCACCTGACATTTGAGTTGACTTTTGTTATGCGCAAAAAGAGTAAAGTGATGGGCAACTGGGGCAGAGGGGTCTAATTTACCTATCGCTACTTTATGCTGTTTGATCCTTTCTCAGATAGATTTTGTAGTTTCCCCAACGTAAGCTAGCCCACATGGGCATTTGATGACATAGACTACATAATTAGAGTCACAAGTAAAGTGTCCCCTAATTGGTAAGCATTTACCAATAAGGCCTGACTGGTGGATGTGACGTCAGACGCCAAGAGAGTTGGATACTTACATGCTGTATCGAGTCGCTGACACTGATTGATGTGGAGCACAGCTTGAATCACCATTGTTTTCTGTGACACGGACGCTCTCTGTTATACTCCAGACACGGTTTGGGTGAGATCGCTCTGAGAGCGCTGCATTTGCTAATTCCTTATCCTTACGGCGGACCCTTGTCCTTGAGTGCCGGAGGGGCTTGATTACACTGTCACAAAGTTAACATACATATGGCAACAAATGTCAACATAGAAAAGGAAACACTTTATTACATTTTGGTGATACTTGACATCATGTGTTATCCTAATAACAATTACCATCTATGGGATGTATGAACTTTCTAAAGTGCATGAACTGCTTCATTTGTGATTCCTCGCTGCATCTTTTATCTCTGCAATTGCCAGCTACCCTACCATTGCTTTTTCTGCCATTTGCATGAACTGCTTATAGTGCATGAACTGCTTCAAAGTATTTGCATATATAACCTGGGTTTGCTTTTTACTCTCCATCTGACCTCCATACATTTATTTAGTAGTGCTCATCCTCTGATCTATTATATATTTAATATTTACCTCTTCCTGAGGAATGAACTCTTCTTTGCATTACTATTTTTGCATTACTATTTTTGCATTTCTTGTGGTTATGGCATTTTTACAACAAACACAAGAAGCACCTAAGTTGTTTGCATATTCTGAATGAGATGCCTCTAGGATTGTCACACTTTGTTTGGGTAATCGTGATTTCCTTAAGCACTCTGAAGACTCAGATGAACCACAGTCCCTTGAAAAATTCTACCGTAAGAAAACTAGCCTTGAATTACATGCTATTACCCTAGCTGAGTACCATCGCCTTAAATATATCCCTAGAGGATTACGTTGTAATCTACATCCCACATTGTTTAAAGATGATACAGAATTTTGTGATAAATGGGAAGGCATTTTGAACAAATGCTCAAGTGATCTAATTATTTTAACCATTGAATATATTCAAAAGGAGATACCTAAAGTACAAACTGATATAGACAGAATTGAGAATCAGCTTAAATCCTTTAAATTAGAAGCTGATTACAAAAAGCTCAAGACTGACATTTTGGAATTAATTAACAAATTTAAAAAAGAAGTTGAAATTAAGAAAGCCCAAAAATTTCAAAGAGACTCTACTGACTATTCCTCTAACAAAGTTTATAGGTGGAGAAATCCTAACTTTATACAGTTAGAAGGGAACGTAGAAGGGCACCCAGACATACTACAGACAATTCGGGGGATTCATCATCTGATCAAGATTCTAGAAGCCCTTCCCCTTTAGGCCAAGGTTCTTGCAAACACAAACCCAAAGAAAAAAGAGAACACACAGAGGGGGGAAGAGGAACAGGAAATCGCATGCAAACGAGACACAGCAAAAGATAACTGAAGACTTAGTAATTAATATCTCTTCTACTACGCTTGATCCTCTTACCACCTCTGTTTTACAGAAAGGTTTATCCTTCATTCCTACAACAGGCCCCAATTTTTTTAAGATTGAAGCTGACTTACAACGTTTTTTTAGAAACCTTCGATTCAAAGCTTTTTTTGCTACCCATCCCCAAGAAAACAGACACAAAGCATTTGTTGACACTTTTAGCCAATTCCATACACAGGTTCAGGACCTTAGAACTAAAAGCTCAGCACATGCACCAACTACGAATAGTACAGTGGAATCATTCATCACATTAATTAAAAAAGACTTTGACAAATTAAAGGTAAAGGGCACTAAAATGGGTATTTCTAACTTGACATTGGCTGAAAGGAAGGCTCTCGAGGATCTGAGGTCTAGAAAAGACTTGATAATCAAGCCAGTCGATAAGGGCGTGGCCCTTGTTATCATGAACAGAGACCAATATATGTTAGAGGTCCAAAGTCAATTGGATGTGACTGATAATTACTCCAAATTGACCTTCAACCCTACTAGTAAATTTCAATCGTATATACAATCTACAGTAGATATGGCACTTGATCAGTGCATCATCACTAAGAAACAAGCAGATTTCTTGATTCAAAAAGACCCGGTCATACCAGTAATATACTGTTTGCCAAAAATACATAAGTGTTTAAATAATCCCCCAGGGAGGCCCATTGTGGCTAGCACAAATTCCATTTTTCAACCAATCTCAATATTTCTTGATAAGCTACTGCGACCTTTGCTTGAGGATGTCCCTTCACATTTGGAAGATTCCTCAGATTTTTTGAGACAGATTGAAAATTTGGAATTTAATGAGAATTCAATTCTGGTAACTTTTGACATTAAATCATTATATACATCCATACCACATCGTGAAGGTATGAAATGCATTGGTGCTCAATTAAACAGAATGGCCCTCTATTCACCCAGGGAACGGATGTTCATTATGGACTTGCTTGAAATAGTATTAACAAGGAACTATTTTCTCTTTGGAGATTCTTTCTATCTGCAAACAATATGGCCCCCACATACGCATCCCTATATGTACATGAGTTTGAACAAAAATTTGTATATAACAACCAGAGCTTTAAAACACATTGCAGTTTTTGGAAAAGATATGTTGATGATGTCTTTATGGTTTGGACAGGTGATAGTAACTCACTGATGTCTTTCTTTCAGGAATTGAATACTTTTGATCCAAACCTACAATTTACCATCAATTACTACTCTAAGACACAGAATTTTCTTGATATAACTATCTCATTGAGTAATGGTTCATTGTTAACAGATGTGTTTAGAAAGGACATAGATAGAAACAACTTACTGGTCTTTTCTAGCTTTCATCCTCCACAGACCATCAAGAGCCTTCCTTTCAGCCAACTCTTAAGGGCTAAACGCATATTTAATGATACATCACATCTAAATGAACAATTTAACAACTTTTTTTATCACTTTGAGAGCAGGGGATACCCCACTGACTTGTTGAATATGCATAAATCGAAGGTAGATCTCATCCCCCGCTCTAACCTTATTCAGAAAAAATCCAATAGGAGAACTTTAAATAACAGGATTCCATTTGTGGTACCCTATGGTTACCACATTGCTCCTTTAAAAAGGATTTTTAGGAAACACTGGGGTCTATTGTCAGAAGATAGATTACTTGCTGGCACGTTTAAAGATTTTCCCTTATTCTCGTATAAGAGAAACCGCAATCTGAGAAATGCCCTGGTCAAAGCAGATACCCACATTGGGCCCATACGAATAGTTGATAATTCTGTTTCACAAGGCACTTTCCCTTGTAATAATTGTGCACAGTGTAACTCAATACAACTGGGAGATACAATTACACACCCTAGATCGGGTAAATGCTTACCAATTAGGGGACACTTTACTTGTGACTCTAATTATGTAGTCTATGTCATCAAATGCCCATGTGGGCTAGCTTACGTTGGGGAAACTACAAAATCTATCCGAGAAAGGATCAAACAGCATAAAGTAGCGATAGGTAAATTAGACCCCTCTGCCCCAGTTGCCCATCACTTTACTCTTTTTGGGCATAACAAAAGTCAACTCAAATTTCAGGTGGTAGATGGGGTTGGCCCTTTAAGGAGAGGTGGGAATAGACAAAAGTTGCTTTTCGAAAAGGAAGCACTTTGGATCCAAAAAATGGATTCCTTAACCCCTTATGGTCTGAATAGAGAGATCACATGGGGTACTTTTATATAGGGACTGTGTTTTCATCTGTTGTCTTCAGTAAAAGATGTGCATTGACACTCTTTGTGTTTTTTCTTTTCCTTTTGTATTTTTTAATTTTTTTAGAAAAATTCATTTTACTAAAAAAATATTTTTATTTGATTCTTTTTTTCATTTTTGCCTGTCATTGGTTCACTTTGAGTGTTGCTTAATTATTAACACTCATATCCCTCTACATAATTGCAACTCAATAAGTTTCGGTTCACAATTATTGTAAGAGCCGTATCACATTTACACAAATCATGCAAGTTTTGTTACAGCTTAAAGATTACGTTTAGTACATTTGCGCATGTCTGTGATGTGGCTCCTATGTTTGTGAGTGGCTTACGATGGAATGACGCCAAGAGGGCGAGTTCTGGAGTTACAAGTTGCAAGTTTAAAAGGAGGTGGTTGTTCTAATGACGACAGGCCAAGTTGAAGGGCGGAGCCCGAAAGCGCGTTGCCTGACTGGTGGATGTGACGTCAGACGCCAAGAGAGTTGGATACTTACATGCTGTATCGAGTCGCTGACACTGATTGATGTGGAGCACAGCTTGAATCACCATTGTTTTCTGTGACACGGACGCTCTCTGTTATACTCCAGACACGGTTTGGGTGAGATCGCTCTGAGAGCGCTGCATTTGCTAATTCCTTATCCTTACGGCGGACCCTTGTCCTTGAGTGCTGGAGGGGCTTGATTACACTGTCACAAAGTTAACATACATATGGCAACAAATGTCAACATAGAAAAGGAAACACTTTATTACATTTTGGTGATACTTGACATCATGTGTTATCCTAATAACGATTACCATCTATGGGATGTATGAACTTTCTAAAGTGCATGAACTGCTTCATTTGTGATTCCTCGCTGCATCTCTGCAATTGCCAGCTACCCTACCATTGCTTTTTCTGCCATTTGCATGAACTGCTTATAGTGCATGAACTGCTTCGAAGTATTTGTATCCTGATCATATATTCCTATGGTTTTGCATATATAACCTGGGTTTGCTTTTTACTCTCCATCTGACCTCCTCCACTCCATATTTGCTTGATAACTGGGGATGCCCAGTTTGTATGTATGTTTGTATGGATGTTGTGACATCATGATTTTGTGTATGCAACAATTTTTTTGTTACATTTTCCTTGTAAACATTAAAATATTTCTTTATTTTTTCTGCACATTTTTGCATTTCATTATTATTCACTTTTAGTGCGGAGTCTAATATTTGTATTTATACCATTTTTTGGTGTAATTGGTAGGAGTACACCATAGTCTCGAGCACTTATTATCTTACATTGACTAAGTACATACATTTATTTAGTAGTGCTCATCCTCTGATATATATATATATATATATATATATATATATATATATATATATATATATATATATTAGAATTGTCTTAATTGTAGATAACTAAGAATTTATTTCAGCTTAGATAAATTGGCATTTAAACTGACTGTTTACATTAGAATATATATAACTTCTGGTGTTTCAATTAGTGTGTATATTGTTCTATTGTTTAACTAAGCACTAAATTGTACCAGTCTGGACGTTAGTGACCCATACTGTAATATTTCATTGTGGTGAGGTAATGAAATTCAATTGTGAATAAGGCTAGTTCTAAAGGTAAATTTTATGATCTTTGTATAGCATATTATAATAATTTAAACGTATATAATTTAAATCAGATTTGGTTTTCTACATATATATTTCAATGTGTCTATAAATATTAACTAATAAAAAAGAACTTAGGAATTTATATTAATTTTATTGTTTGGTATATGCATGTTTATTGGGGGTTTATTTTAAAGAATAATTATTAAATATATTGTGTTATAACCCGGCCATATACTGACAACCTAGTTAAAATAAATACAAACTTACCTGTTAAATAAAAATAAATCCTAAGCTAGCTACAATGTAACTATTAGTTACATTGTAGCTAGCTTAGGTTTTATTTCACAGGTAAGTATGTATTTAGTTTTAAATTGGTATTATTTAGTTAATAATTGTAACTTTAGTTTAGCTCTATTTTAATTATGTTATTATGTTAGGGTTAGGTTTGGGGATAATATAGTTTAATTTTGCTTGTTGCGATGTGGGTGGCTGGCGGTTTAGGGGTTAATAGGTTTATTTAGTTAATAATTGTAAATTTAATTTAGCTACATTTTTATTATGTTAAAGTTAGTGGGTGTTAGGGATAGGTTTAGGATTACGTTAGGGTTGGGGTTACGTTAGGGTTAGGGTTAGGTTTAGGGGTTAATGTATTTATTTAGTGGTAGTGATGTGGGAGGCCAGAGGTTAAGGGGTTAATAACTTTAGCATAATGGCGGTAACATCAGGAGCGGCAGATTAGGGGTTAATAGTTTTATGTAGGTGGCGGCGATGTGAGGGGAAGCATATTAGGGGTTAATAACATTATGTAGGTGGCAGCGATGTTGGGGGCAGCAGATTAGGGGTGTTTAGACTCAGAGTTTATGTTAGGGTGTTAGGTTTAAATATTATTTTCTTTTTCCCCATAGACATCAATGGGGCTGCGTTACGGAGCTTTTGTTTCCGTGATCACAGGTGTTAAGCTTTTTTTGCTGGCTCTCCCCATTGATGTCTATGGGGAAATCGTGCATGGGCACGTCAAAGCAGCGCTTGTTTTTGGTGCGGTATGGAGCTGAACGCAACCATTTTGCCTGCACAAGCGTGCTTTAAAACCTGTAATACCAGCGATATAGGGAGGTGAAATAACGCCACTTTTGTGGCGGTCGTTAAAATCCCTATAGCGCTCAAAACTCATAATCTTGCTGTTAATTTGTTAATTGCGGACATAATACAATCCCCACTAGCACTCAGAGCAGGTGTAATATTTAAAATGCTGCTGCACTAACAATATCTAGATATGTTTCACATGCACCTGCAGAAAAAAATGTTAACACTAAAACAGTGATAACTTTTACTAGAAGCATTATTGCCAATATGTCTCTTTCCAAATATGTAATTCATATATGTTCATTTAAATTTTGACTGGAATATCCCTTTAAATATGCAGGGACATAAGCTGCACTCGTCTTGAGCACTATATGGCAGCAGTTTTGCAAGAATGTTATCCATATGCAAGAGCACTAGATGGCAGCACTGTTTCCTGCCATGTAGTGGTCTAGACATCTACTTAGGTATTTCTTCAACAACCAATAATGGGCTGGATTACAAGTGGAGCGCTAATTTATCGCGGGGCCGTAAACAGGAAAATTCCCCCGAGCGGATAAATAACAAGCCATTACAAGTGGCTGGTTATTGCTACCGCAAGCTCATGGTAGCAATTAGCACTCCGAAAATTAATCAAGAATCAGATCTCTGGTTAATTTTCAAAATGTGCCACAATGTCCCCAAAATACAGTATAGTGTAGGTTTTAAAAAAAAGTGCCTTTACATTGTGGTCTATGAGGACTGTGTGTTCCATATAAATATATATGTATATGCTTGTATACATATATATTTACATATTACTATGGTATACACACATATAAACACATAAATATATATGTATACATTCATATATATATATTTCAATTTGTTGCCCATCGCTGCGCTAGGTGAGACACGACATGAGAACGAGGCTTCTATTGGAGCCTATGGAAGTGCGCTCTTGTGAGCGCAAAGCTTCTGTGCAATGTAACGCGATGTCTCGTTCTCATTGCACCTAACTTGTTATACCAGCGCACATTTGCGTGCAGTGCACTGGTATTACTGAGTGGAGTGCAAATATTGTGCTCGCGTAAGTGATATTTTGCGCCACACTGGTAATCTAGCCCAATATGGTTACAAAGCAAATTTGATAATAGAAGTAAATTGGAAACTTTTTTTAAAATGATATTCTCTGTCTGAATCACACACAAAAATGGGTTTCATGTCCCTTTAAAGGGACACAAAATCCATTTTTTTTGTTTCATAGTACAGATAGAGCAAACAACTTTTCAATTTCCTTATATTATATAATTTACTTCATTGTCTGGAGCTAGCTGAATACATTGTGTGAGCCAGCAGCAAAAGGCACAAATTGGCAGCTAGCTCCCAGTAGCATTGCTGCACCTGAGCCTATCTAGGTATGCTTTCAACAATGGATACCAAGACAACAAACCAAATTAGATAAGTAAATTTGAAAGGTTTTTTTTTAAATTGCATGCTCTATATGAATCGTGAAAGTTATATTATGGCTTTACTGTCCATTTAATTGTATTCAGAGGTGTTTAAGAAGGGGTGTACACTCCTCAGCACTCCTGGAGAACCACTACTATTGTACTTAGCCAGTATAAATGAAAGTGTGCTAGCAATGTTGCATTGTAGTTAGTATTCACTTCAGAGATATTAATATGATTAAGAGTATAAAATAAAAACTTTACAATTGACTTGTATTACAAAATGTAATTTATTCTCTTGGAATCCTTTCATGAAAAGCAAGTAGGTAGCCTCAGGAGTATGTTGCACTATATGGCAGCAATTATAAAAAAATGAAAAGAATGCTTTAAATAATGTTATGCATTGTGGAAATACTGCTGCCATATAATTATCTTGACACGTGCATGCCAACTACCTATGTGTGCTCTTCAACAAAGAATATCATGAGACTAAGCAAATTTGATAATAAAATGTAATTTTCTTTCTTAGAGAGCCCAGGGAAGCAGCTTAAAGAGAAGTTATTGTTCATCCTTTTTAACTGAAAAGGGCTGCCTATGTAAGGTATTTGGAATGCTAGTTCAGAAACCCAGAATTATTTTTTTTTTTAAATCAAGGCCACTAATCCAGCCTCTAGGGAAGAGTCTATTTTAAGGAAATATTTTGATGTCATGTAAATGGCTGGAGAGGGTACTTCCCAACATATTTTCCTTTTATAGTTTAAACTTGAATTTTCTAGCATATTTTAGTATATAAGTATATAGCTTAAAATAGGAGGGGACTTTGGATGTGTAATTAATGCAGTCATTTATTAAATGAGCATTCTAGTCCAAAAATAAAATGCCCCATTCTGTTAGAGAATTTTAAAACGTAACCAGATTCCATCAGGAGCTAGCATACATGAGTATACACCAATCACTGGATGCATTCTTAGCTGAAGCACAATTGGGGTTTTTCAGAAGTGCAACTTTGACAACATTTTGAAGGATTTCACACATTACAGAAGAATGGAATTTATTTAAAAATGACCTAACAAAATAGAGCATTTTATTTTTACACTAGATCAGAGCTTCTTAAATTTTTTCACCTGGGATCCACATTTTTACAATATAGTCCAACACAAATTCCTTATCAGTCAGGTATGCAATTTATATATCCTATAATATAAAAGGCCAAGTGTGTTTGTCCGAAGCTGTCATGCGCAGTAGAGACTGCACAAGGACAAACACACACCTGGCCTTAGAGTCTACTGATCTGCTGCGGCACGGTGCCGGTGGGCTGAAGTGGGCGTGAGCAGGGGCATGGCCAGGTGTGATGGAGCGGGGCGGGCACGCGCGCGAGAGAGAGGGGAAGGAGATAGAAAGAGAGGGGGAGAGAGCAAAAGAGAGGGGAAAGAGCTAAAGAGAGGGTAAGAGAGAGCAAAAGAGAGGGGAAAGAGCAAAAAAAAGGGGGAGAGAGCAAAAGAGAGGGGAAAGAGCAAAATAGAGGGAAGAGAGAGTGGGAGAAAGAGAGCAAAAGAGAGGGGGAGAGAGAAAATAAGAGGGGGAAAGAGAGAGAGAGCAAAAGAGGGGGGAAAAGAGAGCAAAAGGGAGGGGAAGAGAGAGAGCAAATGAAGAGAGGGAGAGAGAGGGGGGGAGAGAGGGGGAGAGAGGGGGGAGAGAGGGGGAGAGAGAGCTAAAGAGGGGGGAGAGTGGAGAGAGAGAGAGAGAGAGAGAGAGAGAGAAGGGAGAGAGAGCAAAAGAGAGGGATGGAGAGAGAGAGCAAAAGAGAGGGGAGAGAAACAGAGCAAAAGAGAGGGGGAGAGAGAGAGCACAAAAGAGATGGTGAGAGAGAGAGAGCGCAAAAGAGAGGGGGTGATAAAGAGAGCAAAAGAGAGGGGGAGAGAGCGCAAAAGAGAGGAGGGAGAGAGAGCGCAAAAGAGGGGGGAGAGAGAGCGCAAAAGAGAGGGGGGAGAGAGCGCTAAAGAGAGGGGGGAGAGTGCAAAAGACAGGGGGAGAGAGAGAGTGCAAAAGAAAGAGGAGGAGAGTGCACAAAAAAGAGAGGGGAGAGAGCACAAAAGAGAGGGGAAAGAGCAAAAGAGAGGGGAGAGAGAGCAAAAGAGAGGGGAGAGAGAGCAAAAGAGAGGGGAGAGAGAGCAAAAGAGAGGGGAGAGAGCAAAAGAGAGGGGGGAGAGAGAGAGCAAAAGTGAGGGGAGAGAGAGCAAAAGAGAGGGGAGAGAGAGCAAAAGAGAGGGGGAGAGAGCAAAAGAGAGGGGGAGAGAGCAAAAGAGAGGGGGGAGAGAGCAAAAGAGAGGGGGAGAGAGCAAAAGAGAGGGGAGAGAGAGCAAACGAGAGGGGGGAGAGAGCAAATGAGAGGGGGGAGGGAACAAAAGAGAGGGGGTGAGAGAGAGCAAAAGAGAGGGGGGAGAGAGAGAGAGCAAAAGAGAGGGGGTAGAGAGCAAAAGAGAGGGGGGAGAGAGCAAAAGAGAGGTGGAGCGAGAGAGCGCAAAAGAGAGGGGGGAGAGCACAAAAGAGAGCAGGCAGAGAGCAAAAGAGAGGGGGGAGAGAGAGAACAAAAGAGAGGGGAGAGAGAGCAAAAGAGAGGGGGAGAGAGAGCAAAAGAGAGGGGAGATAGAGAGCAAAAGAGAGGGGAAAGAGCAAAAGAGAGGGGAGAGAGAGCAAAAGAGAGGGGAGAGAGAGCAAAAGAGAGGGGGAGAAAGAAAGCAAAAGAGAGGGGGGAGAAAGAGAGCAAAAGAGAGGGGAGAGAGAGCAAAAGAGAGGGGGGGGAGAGAAAAAGAGAGGGGGAGAGAGAGAGCAAAAGAGAGGGTAGAGAGAGCAAAAGAGAGGGGAGAGAGCAAAAGAGAAGGGAGAGAGAGAGTAAAAGAGGTGGAGCAAAAGAGTGCAAAAGAGAGGGGGAGAGAGGGGTGGGACCGATGTACTGCAAAAAATGGCCAGTGTGAACGGGCTTTAGGACTAGTATATATATATATATATATATATATATATATATATATATATATATATATATATACTGTCAGATGAATTTCCACAGCAACAAGACTAAAAATTCTCAGTTTTATTTCCACGGTTAAAAAAAATAGGTGATTCAGCACACATTAAACCAAACAAGGTAAATCGGTCAAAGTCTAACGCAGACGCGTATCGTGTGCATGCGCACTTGGTCACTGCAGTTTGACTCAGAGGTGAATATGGTGAGCACTCTGTCTTTTCAAATAGGGATTGTTTACTCTGTATATATATATATATATATATATATATAAATATATCAATATAACACACAAGTGAGATTATTACTAGCAAAAACAAGTGAATTCAACTTTCATAGCCTAAGGGGCCAGAACTGCTTGTGCTATGCCACCCCCTGCAGATTCGTGGCCAATCGGCTGCTAGCAGGGGGTGTCAATCAGCCCGATCGTATAGGATCGGGCGGATTGCAGACTGCAGCCTCAGAGGCAGCGAACCAGTTATGGAGCAGCGGTCTTTAGACCTCTGCTTCATAACTGCTGTTTCCGGTGAGCCGGAAGGCTCGCGCGGACACAGGGGCATCAAGCTCCATTCGGAGGTCGATAATTCAACCCCATAGACTGTTTGTCTAACTCCATGTACTTTCCATGAAGACTTCTCCCCACATGTGGTGTTAAGCAGCGCTCATGTACTGTGTGCACTCTGCACACAATGTTCACTCATACACACAGAAACACACTCATAAATACATACACACACATGCACACTCACTCATACACACACCCACACACTCATAAATATATACCCACGCACACTCACTCATACTTACTTTCACACAGTTTTTCATATACACAACTCACACATACATATACATACAAACACACAACATACACTCACTCACATATGCACACACACAGGGGGATATTTATCAAAGTGTCAACTATGTTGCATTCGCGGGCGTCAATACACTCGACAAACATTGCGGCTGTGGATCTGAATACGATATCCTTATTTATCAAAAAAGACATCAAAAACGCGCACGTCAACTATGGTGCGAAGAGCATCTGACTGGTGTTAACTAACAGTCATCAATGTCACGTCTATTCAGGTTTTTCCCAACTTAATTTATACCATTTCATTACTGTCCACGAACAAGCACATTTCTCTTTAGCACATTATTGTATATAGTGTAAATGAATTCTTTTTCTGAGCACGACTAATTGTGAATATACCAAGTAGTGACATATTTGGTGAGTGGAGAGTGAATTATTAGAATTCTTTTTAATATTGGACATAAATATTTTAGTATGTATATATATATATATATATATATATATATATATATATATATATATATATATATATGTGTGTGTGTGTGTGTTATGTCAGAAATCTTTTGCAAACATATTTACATATCCATAAGTTCCTTTTTTTGTTCTAAACAGTGTTGTCTGTCATATCTCTGTGTTTATTTATACCACTATGTGTAAATGTATTATTATTCTGAGCAGGAATAATTGCAAATATAACGTAATAAGAGTATCATATGTATTTATTTGCAATCTATGGATATTTTAAAGGGATAGGAAAGTAAACATTTAAGTTGCACTAGTGGGAGCTAGCTGCTGATTGGTGCCTGCACACATTTGTCTCTTGTGATTGGCTAAATAGATGTGTTCAGCTAACTGCCAGTAGTGCAATGCTGTTCCTTCAAATGATAACAAGATAATGAAGCAAATTTGATAATAAAAGTAAAATGGAAAGTTGTTTAAAATTGTATGTTCTATCCAAATCATGAAAGAATATTTTGGGGTTTCCTGACCCTTTAAGAGCTGGGCCAGGTTTCTCTCTGCACCTGTCTAACCCCTGATTGCAATCTATTTTTTAAAACACCCCTTCCCAGTTGTTATAGTGGGCTATATAATGGGCTGGAATATAAGATGACATTTCTTACTAAAAAAGAAATTCAAGAGAAGGAAGAAATACACTGAAAATAGCATGCCAGTAAAGAGGTGATTTTAATTTCTGCTGTATCTGATTCATAACAGTTTAAAGTTAGGTGGGCTATCCCTTTGAGCTATCAGCAATCAAACATCAATTTGAATTTTAAAATCCTTGTCTAAAATATTACACTGTGTGTCCTAATGTCAGCATCAATGTTTATCTTTAATACTAATTTAACATATACATACTTTCAAAGTATAATACACAATGTAACAAATGGCACTTACAAGTTCTGATGAGTGATCAATGACAGAAATATTGAGCAATTTGATTTGTTAGTGATAGTTTATAATGTATATTTGAATCAGATTGACTGATGTCATAAATCATGTGATTATGCATATTCCAATCAAAACTGGTGGAAAAAAATTCAATAGGGTGTGGGTTATTTAGGAGTTTGCATCATAATTGGTGCGAAAAGTGTTGCATCAAATATGGCGCGAAGTGGAGAGTGTGACTTGTAATACATGGCTTAAACATGGTGCACATAGATTTTTACAATAAATAAAAAGGAAGTTAGCTATATTATGCTGTGTATATATTTAATTTTTATCTCTATATCTATTAGTGCGACAAGTTTTGGGGCAAAACTTTGCCCCAAATATGTAGAAATATTGTCCCCTTGATGTGTAATGAGAGACAAAGTGGTAGCATAATCCATCAGTAGTTATGTATTTTTCATTTTTATCCCTATATCTACTAGTGCACCAAATGTGGAGCAATAATATTGTTTGATTTAGAAAGGGTATAAAATTTTAATAAAGTTTCTAATTTACTTTTATTATGTAATAGCAGCATCAAACATAATCTTTCTGTGTTTTCAGACTCCCATTGAGTTCTATGGCATCCGCGACCTGAAGGGTGGCGGATTGAAAACCAGGTATACTGAGTCGGAAAAGAAAAGAGCGTAACTGTAGAAATTTTGATAACTTCTTGAGAGCTTCAAATAGTGTCGAATAGGAGGGCGAATAAACATGATTCCGCTCGAATTCCACGGGTTTGACGCTTTGATAACTACGGCGGATCAATCTCAACGTGGAATTCCAGTGTATTTTCAGTTGACGCTTTGATAAATATCTCCCATATTCACAGCCAGGATGTCTCATGACATTATTATCCGAGGTAGAAAGACAGCACACCAGTTATATGGGGCACAGAAAAAGACTTGCCAAGTCCCTATCAAAATCCAAAATTCATAAAATTTCTAGCCTCGAAAGTTTATAAAAAAAACTTTATTTTTTTCCACTTGGTCCATAGGTCCAAAAAACAACAACGTTTCAAGCCTGCAATAGGCCCTTAGTCATAGGCTTAGTCATATTCCTTTCTACCTTTGCTTCACTGCTGTTGTTTGGTTAGTAATTGCAACTTAGCCTACTACCAGCACAGTACTTTATCAAACTTTGTGGGAACCCCAAAAACTTTTTACTTGACCCCAGTTTAAGAAGCATGACCCCAGATTAACCCTTTAATGCTTAAAGCTAAATTAAAGGGACATAAAAGTTCAAATTCCAGTTTTTAATATTTTTACAATATACTTGCATTAGATTTTAATAGAAACACTTTTGTAAATACAAGATAGCACTTTTTCATTTGCATATGCACATATGCTGTATATGGCACATGCACACTCGTTCAATCCCTGAGACCGGGGTGGTATCATATAAGCCACTGCAGCCCTCTGTGCTGGTGCTTGGGGTATGAGTAGAATATGTGGGTATGCCACAAGACAATGATATATTTTACCAAAAGCACTTTTGCTAATGCGACTATATTGCAAAAAGATTTTTCATTCAGCACTAAAATACAAGCATGTACATTTCAATTTTGACCAGTATGTCCCTTTAACACTTTTGCAGGGCTTAAATACATATATGGAAGGGACAATGTTACAATAAAATAATTTAATAAAGTCAATTTAAAGTAGACCCTGCTCCAAGGGAATACTTATAGTGGGAAGTACCCAGGAGGTATAAAAACAAAATCCAAAGTACCTTTAACCAAAACAATTATTAGGGACTTTTTAAATCAATAATATTTAGGAGAAAACATGTGAGACAATTGTGTGTAGGCCTTGACATGATTTGGCTTTAGTGATATGAACCAGTATTAGCATATAGGAGTCCCATATAATCTTCTGCACACTAATTTCAGAAATAGCAGAAGGCTACAAAATAATAAAGTAACTCACAGGAAAATAAAATCTTACATTCCAGTAATGAAAGAGTTGCCTTAAAGGGATATTAAACTGCTGGTTACAACTACAGTAGCATGGTTACTAGTCGCCATACTATTGTTTTCCCTCTTGTACCTGCAGCTCTCTTTAAAGCTGTTCTCTTATTTTAACTAATTACAGAATCCAGCTGCTAAAGCTCTGCATTTTCTACTTGGTGCCGCCATCTTGTAGCACGAGTATTGGTTACGTCCTGTGACAGCAGCAGTGTACTTTCATAGATCTGTGATGTTACTGGTTGTTTGACAGCTGCACCTTGCAACTCAGTTTAGCTCACATAATAGAGAGCGGAAGAATTACATTTTTACAGTTTTTTGCACAGTTTACAAGTTACATAACAAGTATAAGCTCCAAGATGGCGGCGGCCAGTGTGAAGATGTAGAGCTTCACTAACTGATACTTGGAAAGGGATAAAATAGGAAAAGGACTTTGAAGACATCTGCAGGTACAGGAGGAAAAACAGCAAAGTGAGTAGTAATCAAGCTACGGTAGTTGTGCTCAACAGTTTAGTATATTGCGCAATTCGGGCGTAGATCTACGTCATGAGGTACATCCTAATGCATAATGGAGATCTACGTCCGGCATGCTGGAAGCCCAAGCAATTTTGGTTGTCGAGTGAAAACCAAGTCATGCTACTTGTGGTCTTCCAGCATCTGCCTTCATATGGTAACCAAGCACAATCAGGGCTCCATTACCATATGAAGGAAGATTGACAGATTGTCGGTCTGTGTCACTGTCTGTAACAACCTCCATTGGTGCCAACGGGATGTGTGGGAGAGAAGCAGGGGGCATGTAGGAAGCACAGTGAAGGAGGGAGGGGCAGGGAGTGGGAGTGTAAAGCTCTGACTAAAAAACTTGTAAATATATCTCTATAAATGTATAAATGTAGCTAGATTCAGATTCACCCCAAATATATAGAATAAAGGGTGAGTATAGAATTTAGCAGTTTATTCAAGTCTTTGTGTGACCACATAGTTAGTGAAGTCAATGATAACAAAACCCAGGAATCAATTCTAATTTGCAGATATATATATATATATATATATATATTTGCATACAAAGAGAGAAGCGCTCTACCAGGAACGAACAACAGCTCAGTGGCTTGTTCTATGGCGATTTACCACCCGGAAGCAGCCTCTTTTAGACCAGTGTGCTTTTCACAGAAGAAAACTTTCCTGAAGTATATCAGTCTGATCCCGCCAAGTAAGGTCAGTCCAGCCCCGAAATACCAGGCAATTCTCCTCTGAACAAGGAACATGACAACCCCAGACGATCGTTTCGGCCTCCTATGGGCCTCGTCAGTGAGGTGCAGCCACATTCCTCTAAGCACACTGGGCAAGGAGTCCACGTCTGGTTTCCCCCATCACCCATAGGGAGACTTCCCCAGGGTCATAATAATTTGCATACAAAGAGAGAAGCGCTCTACCAGGAACGAACAACAGCTCAGTGGCTTGTTCTATGGCGATTTACCACCCGGAAGCAGCCTCTTTTAGACCAGTGTGCTTTTCACAGAAGAAAACTTTCCTGAAGTATATCAGTCTGATCCCGCCAAGTAAGGTCAGTCCAGCCCCGAAATACCAGGCAATTCTCCTCTGAACAAGGAACATGACAACCCCAGACGATCGTTTCGGCCTCCTATGGGCCTCGTCAGTGAGGTGCAGCCACATTCCTCTAAGCACACTGGGCAAGGAGTCCACGTCTGGTTTCCCCCATCACCCATAGGGAGACTTCCCCAGGGTCATAATAATTTGCATACAAAGAGAGAAGCGCTCTACCAGGAACGAACAACAGCTCAGTGGCTTGTTCTATGGCGATTTACCACCCGGAAGCAGCCTCTTTTAGACCAGTGTGCTTTTCACAGAAGAAAACTTTCCTGAAGTATATCAGTCTGATCCCGCCAAGTAAGGTCAGTCCAGCCCCGAAATACCAGGCAATTCTCCTCTGAACAAGGAACATGACAACCCCAGACGATCGTTTCGGCCTCCTATGGGCCTCGTCAGTGAGGTGCAGCCACATTCCTCTAAGCACACTGGGCAAGGAGTCCACGTCTGGTTTCCCCCATCACCCATAGGGAGACTTCCCCAGGGTCATAATAATTTGCATACAAAGAGAGAAGCGCTCTACCAGGAACGAACAACAGCTCAGTGGCTTGTTCTATGGCGATTTACCACCCGGAAGCAGCCTCTTTTAGACCAGTGTGCTTTTCACAGAAGAAAACTTTCCTGAAGTATATCAGTCTGATCCCGCCAAGTAAGGTCAGTCCAGCCCCGAAATACCAGGCAATTCTCCTCTGAACAAGGAACATGACAACCCCAGACGATCGTTTCGGCCTCCTATGGGCCTCGTCAGTGAGGTGCAGCCACATTCCTCTAAGCACACTGGGCAAGGAGTCCACGTCTGGTTTCCCCCATCACCCATAGGGAGACTTCCCCAGGATCATAATAATTTGCATACAAAGAGAGAAGCGCTCTACCAGGAACGAACAACAGCTCAGTGGCTTGTTCTATGGCGATTTACCACCCGGAAGCAGCCTCTTTTAGACCAGTGTGCTTTTCACAGAAGAAAACTTTCCTGAAGTATATCAGTCTGATCCCGCCAAGTAAGGTCAGTCCAGCCCCGAAATACCAGGCAATTCTCCTCTGAACAAGGAACATGACAACCCCAGACGATCGTTTCGGCCTCCTATGGGCCTCGTCAGTGAGGTGCAGCCACATTCCTCTAAGCACACTGGGCAAGGAGTCCACGTCTGGTTTCCCCCATCACCCATAGGGAGACTTCCCCAGGGTCATAATAATTTGCATACAAAGAGAGAAGCGCTCTACCAGGAACGAACAACAGCTCAGTGGCTTGTTCTATGGCGATTTACCACCCGGAAGCGGCCTCTTTTAGACCAGTGTGCTTTTCACAGAAGAAAACTTTCCTGAAGTATATCAGTCTGATCCCGCCAAGTAAGGTCAGTCCAGCCCCGAAATACCAGGCAATTCTCCTCTGAACAAGGAACATGACAACCCCAGACGATCGTTTCGGCCTCCTATGGGCCTCGTCAGTGAGGTGCAGCCACATTCCTCTAAGCACACTGGGCAAGGAGTCCACGTCTGGTTTCCCCCATCACCCATAGGGAGACTTCCCCAGGGTCATAATAATTTGCATACAAAGAGAGAAGCGCTCTACCAGGAACGAACAACAGCTCAGTGGCTTGTTCTATGGCGATTTACCACCCGGAAGCAGCCTCTTTTAGACCAGTGTGCTTTTCACAGAAGAAAACTTTCCTGAAGTATATCAGTCTGATCCCGCCAAGTAAGGTCAGTCCAGCCCCGAAATACCAGGCAATTCTCCTCTGAACAAGGAACATGACAACCCCAGACGATCGTTTCGGCCTCCTATGGGCCTCGTCAGTGAGGTGCAGCCACATTCCTCTAAGCACACTGGGCAAGGAGTCCACGTCTGGTTTCCCCCATCACCCATAGGGAGACTTCCCCAGGGTCATAATAATTTGCATACAAAGAGAGAAGCGCTCTACCAGGAACGAACAACAGCTCAGTGGCTTGTTCTATGGCGATTTACCACCCGGAAGCAGCCTCTTTTAGACCAGTGTGCTTTTCACAGAAGAAAACTTTCCTGAAGTATATCAGTCTGATCCCGCCAAGTAAGGTCAGTCCAGCCCCGAAATACCAGGCAATTCTCCTCTGAACAAGGAACATGACAACCCCAGACGATCGTTTCGGCCTCCTATGGGCCTCGTCAGTGAGGTGCAGCCACATTCCTCTAAGCACACTTGGCAAGGAGTCCACGTCTGGTTTCCCCCATCACCCATAGGGAGACTTCCCCAGGGTCATAATAATTTGCATACAAAGAGAGAAGCGCTCTACCAGGAACGAACAACAGCTCAGTGGCTTGTTCTATGGCGATTTACCACCCGGAAGCAGCCTCTTTTAGACCAGTGTGCTTTTCACAGAAGAAAACTTTCCTGAAGTATATCAGTCTGATCCCGCCAAGTAAGGTCAGTCCAGCCCCGAAATACCAGGCAATTCTCCTCTGAACAAGGAACATGACAACCCCAGACGATCGTTTCGGCCTCCTATGGGCCTCGTCAGTGAGGTGCAGCCACATTCCTCTAAGCACACTGGGCAAGGAGTCCACGTCTGGTTTCCCCCATCACCCATAGGGAGACTTCCCCAGGGTCATAATAATTTGCATACAAAGAGAGAAGCGCTCTACCAGGAACGAACAACAGCTCAGTGGCTTGTTCTATGGCGATTTACCACCCGGAAGCAGCCTCTTTTAGACCAGTGTGCTTTTCACAGAAGAAAACTTTCCTGAAGTATATCAGTCTGATCCCGCCAAGTAAGGTCAGTCCAGCCCCGAAATACCAGGCAATTCTCCTCTGAACAAGGAACATGACAACCCCAGACGATCGTTTCGGCCTCCTATGGGCCTCGTCAGTGAGGTGCAGCCACATTCCTCTAAGCACACTGGGCAAGGAGTCCACGTCTGGTTTCCCCCATCACCCATAGGGAGACTTCCCCAGGGTCATAATAATTTGCATACAAAGAGAGAAGCGCTCTACCAGGAACGAACAACAGCTCAGTGGCTTGTTCTATGGCGATTTACCACCCGGAAGCAGCCTCTTTTAGACCAGTGTGCTTTTCACAGAAGAAAACTTTCCTGAAGTATATCAGTCTGATCCCGCCAAGTAAGGTCAGTCCAGCCCCGAAATACCAGGCAATTCTCCTCTGAACAAGGAACATGACAACCCCAGACGATCGTTTCGGCCTCCTATGGGCCTCGTCAGTGAGGTGCAGCCACATTCCTCTAAGCACACTGGGCAAGGAGTCCACGTCTGGTTTCCCCCATCACCCATAGGGAGACTTCCCCAGGGTCATAATAATTTGCATACAAAGAGAGAAGCGCTCTACCAGGAACGAACAACAGCTCAGTGGCTTGTTCTATGGCGATTTACCACCCGGAAGCAGCCTCTTTTAGACCAGTGTGCTTTTCACAGAAGAAAACTTTCCTGAAGTATATCAGTCTGATCCCGCCAAGTAAGGTCAGTCCAGCCCCGAAATACCAGGCAATTCTCCTCTGAACAAGGAACATGACAACCCCAGACGATCGTTTCGGCCTCCTATGGGCCTCGTCAGTGAGGTGCAGCCACATTCCTCTAAGCACACTGGGCAAGGAGTCCACGTCTGGTTTCCCCCATCACCCATAGGGAGACTTCCCCAGGATCATAATAATTTGCATACAAAGAGAGAAGCGCTCTACCAGGAACGAACAACAGCTCAGTGGCTTGTTCTATGGCGATTTACCACCCGGAAGCAGCCTCTTTTAGACCAGTGTGCTTTTCACAGAAGAAAACTTTCCTGAAGTATATCAGTCTGATCCCGCCAAGTAAGGTCAGTCCAGCCCCGAAATACCAGGCAATTCTCCTCTGAACAAGAAACATGACAACCCCAGACGATCGTTTCGGCCTCCTATGGGCCTCGTCAGTGAGGTGCAGCCACATTCCTCTAAGCACACTGGGCAAGGAGTCCACGTCTGGTTTCCCCCATCACCCATAGGGAGACTTCCCCAGGGTCATAATAATTTGCATACAAAGAGAGAAGCGCTCTACCAGGAACGAACAACAGCTCAGTGGCTTGTTCTATGGCGATTTACCACCCGGAAGCGGCCTCTTTTAGACCAGTGTGCTTTTCACAGAAGAAAACTTTCCTGAAGTATATCAGTCTGATCCCGCCAAGTAAGGTCAGTCCAGCCCCGAAATACCAGGCAATTCTCCTCTGAACAAGGAACATGACAACCCCAGACGATCGTTTCGGCCTCCTATGGGCCTCGTCAGTGAGGTGCAGCCACATTCCTCTAAGCACACTGGGCAAGGAGTCCACGTCTGGTTTCCCCCATCACCCATAGGGAGACTTCCCCAGGGTCATAATAATTTGCATACAAAGAGAGAAGCGCTCTACCAGGAACGAACAACAGCTCAGTGGCTTGTTCTATGGCGATTTACCACCCGGAAGCAGCCTCTTTTAGACCAGTGTGCTTTTCACAGAAGAAAACTTTCCTGAAGTATATCAGTCTGATCCCGCCAAGTAAGGTCAGTCCAGCCCCGAAATACCAGGCAATTCTCCTCTGTACAAGGAACATGACAACCCCAGACGATCGTTTCGGCCTCCTATGGGCCTCGTCAGTGAGGTGCAGCCACATTCCTCTAAGCACACTGGGCAAGGAGTCCACGTCTGGTTTCCCCCATCACCCATAGGGAGACTTCCCCAGGGTCATAATAATTTGCATACAAAGAGAGAAGCGCTCTACCAGGAACGAACAACAGCTCAGTGGCTTGTTCTATGGCGATTTACCACCCGGAAGCAGCCTCTTTTAGACCAGTGTGCTTTTCACAGAAGAAAACTTTCCTGAAGTATATCAGTCTGATCCCGCCAAGTAAGGTCAGTCCAGCCCCGAAATACCAGGCAATTCTCCTCTGAACAAGGAACATGACAACCCCAGACGATCGTTTCGGCCTCCTATGGGCCTCGTCAGTGAGGTGCAGCCACATTCCTCTAAGCACACTTGGCAAGGAGTCCACGTCTGGTTTCCCCCATCACCCATAGGGAGACTTCCCCAGGGTCATAATAATTTGCATACAAAGAGAGAAGCGCTCTACCAGGAACGAACAACAGCTCAGTGGCTTGTTCTATGGCGATTTACCACCCGGAAGCAGCCTCTTTTAGACCAGTGTGCTTTTCACAGAAGAAAACTTTCCTGAAGTATATCAGTCTGATCCCGCCAAGTAAGGTCAGTCCAGCCCCGAAATACCAGGCAATTCTCCTCTGAACAAGGAACATGACAACCCCAGACGATCGTTTCGGCCTCCTATGGGCCTCGTCAGTGAGGTGCAGCCACATTCCTCTAAGCACACTGGGCAAGGAGTCCACGTCTGGTTTCCCCCATCACCCATAGGGAGACTTCCCCAGGGTCATAATAATTTGCATACAAAGAGAGAAGCGCTCTACCAGGAACGAACAACAGCTCAGTGGCTTGTTCTATGGCGATTTACCACCCGGAAGCAGCCTCTTTTAGACCAGTGTGCTTTTCACAGAAGAAAACTTTCCTGAAGTATATCAGTCTGATCCCGCCAAGTAAGGTCAGTCCAGCCCCGAAATACCAGGCAATTCTCCTCTGAACAAGGAACATGACAACCCCAGACGATCGTTTCGGCCTCCTATGGGCCTCGTCAGTGAGGTGCAGCCACATTCCTCTAAGCACACTGGGCAAGGAGTCCACGTCTGGTTTCCCCCATCACCCATAGGGAGACTTCCCCAGGGTCATAATAATTTGCATACAAAGAGAGAAGCGCTCTACCAGGAACGAACAACAGCTCAGTGGCTTGTTCTATGGCGATTTACCACCCGGAAGCAGCCTCTTTTAGACCAGTGTGCTTTTCACAGAAGAAAACTTTCCTGAAGTATATCAGTCTGATCCCGCCAAGTAAGGTCAGTCCAGCCCCGAAATACCAGGCAATTCTCCTCTGAACAAGGAACATGACAACCCCAGACGATCGTTTCGGCCTCCTATGGGCCTTGTCAGTGAGGTGCAGCCACATTCCTCTAAGCACACTGGGCAAGGAGTCCACGTCTGGTTTCCCCCATCACCCATAGGGAGACTTCCCCAGGGTCATAATAATTTGCATACAAAGAGAGAAGCGCTCTACCAGGAACGAACAACAGCTCAGTGGCTTGTTCTATGGCGATTTACCACCCGGAAGCAGCCTCTTTTAGACCAGTGTGCTTTTCACAGAAGAAAACTTTCCTGAAGTATATCAGTCTGATCCCGCCAAGTAAGGTCAGTCCAGCCCCGAAATACCAGGCAATTCTCCTCTGAACAAGGAACATGACAACCCCAGACGATCGTTTCGGCCTCCTATGGGCCTCGTCAGTGAGGTGCAGCCACATTCCTCTAAGCACACTGGGCAATAGAGAGAGAGAGAGAGAGAGAGAGAGAGAGAGAGAGAGAGAGAGAGAGAGATGAACGTTTTGTGGATGGTTGTTTCAGAATATTCCATATGGTTTGAAATATCAAATGAAGACAAGTAGAATATATAGTTCATCAAGCAAATAACACATGTGCTTAGCGGTAGTGTAACAAACATGATGCGTATTATGGAATACACAGATTATCTAGCAAATACCTTTATACTTGCAAATAGTAGTAGTGGGACAAGCATGGAGTTTAGTATGGAATGCACAGTTCGTTTAGCAAACAACACAGTTGCGGTTAGTAGTAGCATTGGCAACATGAAACTTAGCAAATATTGCAAATGATCAATTAGCAAACAACACATATACTTGCGGTCGGTGTGGCAACATAGAAAGCGGATCAATTGGAGTAGGTGAGAAAAGACCGAGCAGAGTCAATGGAGGTTGTTGAATTTGGTAATGATACTTTTGTTCCAAGAGCTGATAAGATACAAGCAAGAATGAGAACAGCGTTCTCAATCAAACCACTCCAGCGGTAATAGGAGGAAGCGAGTGCATAGAGGCAAGTGCTTAACCGCTCCAGCGATGTAAGCAGAGAGAGAGAGTTCCGTTCAGGTGATGAGGATCAGCTGAGTTAGCATAAGACTCTGGTTAGGTTAGCAGAGTAGATTACTCGATAAGGAGATAGAAAGTATGAGTAGTGTTCAGGACACACACACCCACTATAACTCCAATAATCAAGCAATGACCTTAGCAATTGAACAGCTTAAAGGGACACTAAACCCAAAAAAAGTTCATGATTCAATTAGAGAATACAATTTTAAACAACATTCCAATTTACTTCTATTATCTAGTTTGCTTCATTATTTAGCTATCCTTTGTTGAAGAAATAGCAATGCACATGGGTGAGCCAATCATACGAGGCATCTATGTACAGCAACCAATCAGCAGCTACTGAGCATATCTAGATATGCTTTTCAGCACAGTATATCAAGAAATTAAAGCAAATTAGATAATAGAAGTAAATTAGAAAGTTGTTTAACATTGCATGCTCTTTCTAAATCATAAAAGAAAAAATTTGGGTTTCATGTCCCTTTAAATAGGGGATGGTGAAATGGGAGGTTCCAGTCTTAAAGAGATATTACAGTGAGAGGCCCTTCCCTGCAGAAAATAAAAAAATTAAATTAAATGAATAATAATACGTCATACTGGCAGGCTGTCTGCTAGTACCTAAGATGGTGGTGAAGAATGTGGGTAGGGGGGGTGGGAGAGCTGTTATGGAGGGATCATGAAGGTATGGGATGACAGGTGGGAGGGTAATATTTACACTAGAATATTATTACCCTTACAAGCTAATTAGCCCCTTTACTGCCGGGAATTTCAGAAGTGCGGCGCACAGATGCAAAAAGCAGCCTTCTATTTACCAAAAAGCAATGGCAAAGCCATACATGTCTGCTATTTCTGAACAAAGGGGATTCTAGAGAAGCATTTACAACCATGTGTGCCATAATGGCACAAGTTTTATGTCAATAATTTCAATCAGAAACCCAAAGTTTGTGAAAAGTTAACTTTTTTTTTTTATATTATCTTATTTGTAGGTGAAATGGTGGTATGAAATATAGCAAAATGGGCCTAGATCAATATCTTAGATTGTCGACTTACAAAAAAATATATTGTTTTGATAAATATATATAAAAAAAGAATGCTCAATTTCTTTTTAAATTGAGTGATAGCAAAAATGCATGCACAGTTTATCTGGCTCATTACACTATGGTATATTTAAAGGGATAGTAAATCTAATATTTTATGATTCAGATAGAATATACAATTTAACAACTTTCCAATTTTCTTCATTCTCTTGTTATCCATTGCTGAAGGGACAGCATTGCACTACTGTCAGGAAGTTGAAAATATCTATTTAGCCAATTACAAGAGACAAATGTGTGCAGGCACCAATTAGCAACAGCTCCCACTAGTGTATGACATGTGAGTTTTCATTTTTTAACAAGGTATACTAAGAGAACGAAGCACATTATCACATGCTCTATCTGAATCATGCAAGTTTAATTTTGACTTTCCTATACCTTTAAATGGACAATTTAGCCAGGCAATCAGCTGACAGTGCCAGAATAGAAATAAAAAGCAGCCCTGGAAAAATGTGAATGTCAGTCCTATTTTCTGTTTAATCCATAGAATGTAAACACCCTATTTGTTCAGCATTAAATTATATTAGTTTGTAATAACAACAAAAAAGATTTTTGTTATATAAGCACCAGACAGCCCAATTTCATAACTTCCATTCACGATGTGAAAAGGATTATCTGTAGTGTGATCTGGAGAAGACACTCAAAACAGTGTGTCACTCTGTCTCTTGTGACTTGACTAGAAACTAGACACTATTTAATGGAGGGTTACTAAATGGTGCATGGTCTAGGAAATAAAACACACAAGGAAATAACATATAGATGAGAGGAGAAAAGATCTGCATATCACCAGCCCCTTAAAGGGATAGTAAAGTAAAAATGTAACTTTCATGATTGAGATAGAGCATGCAGTTTTATACAACTTTCCAATTTACTTCTGTTATCAAATTTGATTTGTTCTCTTTGTATCTTTTATTGAAGAATAAAACCCGGTAGGCTCATAAGTGCTCAGTAGTGTGCATGTGCACTCTATGGCAGCAGTGTTTTGCAACATTGTATAACAAAGCTACAAATAATATGTTGCAAAACACTACTGCCATAGAGTGCTTAAGACGTGCACACTCCTGAGCTCTTATGAGCCTACCTAGTTTTACAATTCAATAAAAAATACCAAGAGAAAGAAGTAAAAAATAAGTAAATTGGAAAGTTGTTTAAAATTGCATGCTCTATCCGAATCTTAAAAGTTTATTTTTGACTTTACTGTCCCTTTAAATTGTAGCTGCTAGACTTACGGCATCTGATCAAGCTCCTATGTAGTTAGACTAAACAGAGCAGAGCATCCTCTTGTTATCAGGCAGCTGTCTGCAGCACAAATAGATGAATCTTTGTAACTAAGGGATATAGTCAGGTGATTTGCATGTAGTTAACTCCACCTCCTCTGTTAAATAACAGTTGCAACCACCCCTAACACACAGAAAATCCTAGATCTCAGTGAGTTGTGTAAGATCCACAGCAGAGCACTCTGCATACTGTGCCAGTTTTGGTCCTATGGCATCTGATTGGATGTACCACTTGCTGGCAAGAGAATATCACAGTGTGAGAAGCCATAAAGTGCACACAGTCATTAATGGTATAAAAGTAGAGATTCTACATTTATTCATTCTAATGTGACCTGACCTGGTCAGTAATCACTTGGTACTGCAATAAGTCAACACGTTGTAGTAGCTTATAACACTTATAGTGTGTCTTTAATGCAACAGAATTATATCAAAGAAACATGTAAAGCCAATAACGAACCCTAGCAAATCTGCTATGAGCATGCAATTGCCTTCTGAGTTAGATATTTACTTCCTAATGCCCTTGGCGAATAATGTAATTAGTTATGCCTACAAAAATGCTGATAGGTTGCTATGTACAGAACACAAATATGAAACATCTTTTCTTTAACATAGAAAATGGAAGCAACCAAAAAACTCTCTCTCTATATATATAACTGTATAGTTTGTAACACTGTGTGCATTTGTATATGATTTCCATTATTTGGCATGAATTATAGTAACCGATTATATTTAATGTTTCTTTTTATTGGTTGCATCATTTGTTTCCTATCATTTTGCCTATTTCCCTTTTTGTGTGTTTTTGTAGACATAGTATCTTTCTTAATATTTCAAAAAATGTTAAACTTTCTATATGAAGTAACCATTTTTTGTTTTAACTTTTGTACCAATTTTGCAGTCAGAATATTTCAAATAACATTTTTATTTTAGGGTTTCTATTTATTTTAAAACACACACAGATATATATCTATCATCTATCTATATCTTATATCTATCATCTATCTATATCTATCTATATATATCTCTATTATCTATGTCATCATTTATCGATCTAATCTATCAATATATCTATATAATATATCTTTCTATCTAATCTAATGTATATGTCTCAGTAAAAGGATTGTTCTCCCCAGATAAGTGTGTGAAACAGCGTGCACAGATCCCAGTCTTTCCCATTGAACTAAACTCTGCAGTACCACAGTGATGTCTCCTGTGGGAGGCGTCTGATCCACACCAGTTTTTAAGCAGCACTCTCCTTCTGTTCACATTCAAAGCTCTGGGCTATCTCTCTATATCTCTCTTGACAAGTCTTCCCCTCCAAGACTAAGGAACAAGTTCAACCAAATCTTTTGCTCTTGAGCAGTTGAGAAAACTGAGATGGGATTCTGTGACCAGTTCTGCATAAACAAGGATTAAATACATTGTGGGATTTTCTTCTATGTTCAAGCAGCGGCTTTACAGTTGAGTTAATGGATTTCAGAATATTGATCATTTTGGGACTTGCTATTACACCTAACACAGGTAAAAAAAACTATATATTTCCTAGCACATACAGTCAGTGCTATAGAGCTAACTGCAGTCTGCTCCGCAGTGGTGGTCTCAGCAATCATATATGTAACATGCTTCTGATTAAAACTCTCAAAGGAATAGTTATGCCTCAGAGATTTCAATGTACTTTCATTTAAATGGGTTTTCCCCCCCATGCTTTTTATTAAAGGAGATATAAAATGTATTCCAGTTGTGGATTTCATTGTATTTATTCCCAAAATACATTACCCTTTATTATTTCAATGTCTAGTGTCCTGTTGAGTGTAAAATGCAGTTTTTTTTGGTAAATATAAATAGTTGAATTTTTTTTACCTATTTAAAAGTGCAATATAAAGCATCCAAGTACAATCTCTGACTGCTCGTGAATCTTTTACAAGTTGCAGCACTTCTTAAACATGAGTTTAATTATATTTTAATAATCTGTCATTAACTCTTTGGCTGTCACACTGGGCTACAACAAGCCTCCCTTGCCTTAGGACCGGAGTTGACAAATGGATATCAGATTTAGGAGTCAGTAGGGATACTAAGGTGGAAGTATGTGTATTGCTCTCTATTTAGAATAATTCAATGAGTTGTTTTTTTGTTTAAGAAAAAAAGTTATTTCGGACTGATAGTATGGTAAGAAATTCACATCAGTTGACTTTTAATATAAATACAATAGGCAACTAAAAAAAATCTGTCTTTAAACAATGTGGCTAGTAACTATTTCTTGTCTAGTATTTTCCAGGCTGCTAAACTATAGTAACATGCATTTGATTATTAAAATGTCATGGAAATTGAACTTGGAATTCATTTGCTGCTTTTGCTGTCTGTAAATTTCAGGCTTTGCCCTGGCATCTCTGCCCCAGCCAACGGGTGGCAAATTCAATCTCCAGCTAAAGGATGGGGCAAGAAAAGCAGGAAGGGGAGAAAAGGAGGTTGCGCCACCCCTGCAGCAGTCTGGGGGGTATATTCCCTCGGGACCAGCATCACCAGGCCCCCAGGGTACCCCAATCCCTGGATATGAACAAAGGAATCAAACCTCAGAATTGGAATCAGATTCAGGTGGAGCTCACAGGAGAGACAAACGCTGTACATGTTACACTTACAAAGACAAGGAATGTGTCTATTACTGTCATCTGGATATCATATGGATCAACACACCTGAGTAAGTGCTGGCACTGTTCTACAAACATGCATACTATACAGAGGCAATGCACCTTTACATACAATCAAACGAAAGGGACAGTCAGCTCCAAAATGTTTATTGTTTAAAAAGATAGATAATCCATTTTTTACCCTTGCCCCAGTTTTGCACAGCCAACACGATGATTACCTTGTATCTAAGCCTCTGCAGAAAGCCCCTGATCACACTGTCTATCTATTGACTTGCATTTTAGTCAATTAGTGCTGTGTCATACACAAGGGGAAGAGCACAATGTTATTTATATGGCCCACATGAATAAGTTGTTGCATCATATTAATCATGACCATTAGTGATTCTGTAGACCTGTAAAATAAATGTTTTAATACATACCTCCTATTAAAGGGATATTGAAATATACACATCATGTACATGAAAGGAAACTATTTAAACATGTTACAATATATATTTTACTTGTATGAAAAACGGTTATGTTTAAGTGGTTTCATTTGATTCTTGTTGGTCTGTAGGATAGAAGCTCATTGGCTATAGACACCTCACAGTTCTATTGGTGGACAGTGACACACCCTACAAGTTTAAGAACAAAAGTCAGCCCAAGAACATAAAAAAAAACCCCCAACAACAAACAAACAATAAAAGTATAATGCAGACTCTTTTAATAAATCACAGAAATTAAAGGACTGTAATGCCCCTTTGATAAGAAAAGAAAGTGTTGTGTATTCCTTCTGGAATGTGCCTCCAACCATAATAAAAGCCAGTACACACCCCCTGTATAATGATAATGAGACTATTAAAACCTGTATACAGAGAACTAGAATCCAGTGAAATCTCACTGCTTGTCAGCTTGTGTTCCCCTCAGTATATTGAGATTGGCAGCATGACAGTGTGCCCTTATATACAGAACTGTTTAAATTAGGGTTGTTTTTGTGATAAATTGACCTCTTGGGCATATTGAGATCTGAAGCTTGAATACCTCACTGTATATTGCACTCTGTGTCATATTTATATACAAGTGTATTATGATGTACAGCTTGTTGTATACTGGATTGTAAACTAGTATCTGTAGTTTGTGTGCTCGACTGTACAGTAAGATATCTAATGTGTGTAACTATTGGTTATTATACCACAGTTTGTTCACTCCCTTCTATATTAAATGGACAGAAAACCCCATCTTTTGTTTTCAGGATACGGATAGAACATACAATTCTAAACAACTTTTCAATTTACTTCTATTATCAATTTTGATTAATTCTCTTGTTATCCATTGCTGAAGGAACAACATTGCACTACTGGCTGCTAGCTGAACACATCTAGTTAGCCAATCACAAGAGATAAATGTGTACATGCACCAATCAGAAGCTAGCTCCTACTAGTATAGGATATGCACATATTCTTTGTTTAACAAGGGATACAAAAAGAACAAAGCACATTTGAAAATAGAAGTGAATTTAAAAGTGTCTTAAAATTACATATTCTATCTGATTCTTGCAAGTTTAATTTTGCCTTTCCTATTACTTTAAAGGGAGATTTTGTAGTACAAATAAAATGCTTAATTTTGTTAGCGCATTTTAATTTTAAACACATTTCCTCTTTTTTTGTCTTTGACTGTGTTTAAAACCCTTTTTTAAGGAATTAAAGTTGCACTCCTGGAACACCCACTATCTGTTTCAGATAAGGATAGGGCCAGTTATTGGAGCATACTCTTGTATGCCTGCTTCTGATTGGCTCACCAGTTTT
>NC_069499.1:959404361-959429361 GCF_027579735.1 Bombina bombina
TATGGCACATAGAGTATGGTCAGAGATAATTCTCATCTGGCAAGCTCATTTGTTATATAAACAGTCTAATATTTATCATCACTGTGTATATGGCAGTGTGTTAAATTAACTCTCTAGTGCCTGGTTGGAACTACCTCATTCCATTTCAGGAAAAGAAGGCATGCCTGTGATGCAGAATAATAGGTATAGTTTGCACAGTTCAGGACATTTATAAACTTATCTAACATTTAAACTATTCTTTTTAATGTGTTTAAGAAAATGTTAAGTCTTTTGGGGCCATAATATTAAAGGGTTAATTGTGAAATTTTATTAAAATAATATTTTGTAAGACTCTACAAATAGCTTTTGTTCTATTCTATAATTTCTGGATTATTATTATTATTATTATTATTATTATTATTATTATTTTCAGTTATTGGTGTGATATTTTGCTGATGAAGAATATATTAGTAGGGTCACCAGGTGTTTAGTATTTAACCAGACAGTCCAGTATTTTAGTACAGGTGTCATCCAGTAAAATCTGTGGAGCCATTGTGTAACCCCACCTATCACCTGTGCCAAGCCACCTAAAGCATTTTATTCTGGATAACAGCTGGCAACCATAACTGCAAGAATCATCAGAGTTTTTTTACTCCAGTTCAGTTCACAATTGTAATTTATTTGGCTCAGATGTTGAGAGTTAACTCCATATATATTTTGTGACCTTTTCCATTGTTGCTGCAGAAATACCAGAAATTGGTGCATATTAGAAAATATTGAAGTACACAGAAATATAATTTTTAAAAATGTTCCCAATTCTTGCAAGAATTGTCATACTCCAGACTTCACAAGCTAGTCATTGTTACTATAAAAGGTCATTTTATATCTGTTTATAACTGGCCTCAGAAGAAAAGATAAAGAGGCCCATTTATCAAGCTCCGGATGGAGCTTGAGGGCCCGTGTTTCTGGCAAGTCTGCATCGCCATAATTCAACCCGATCGCCATAATTCAACCCGATCGGGTTGATTGACACAACCTGCTGGTGGCCAATGGGCCGTGAATCTGCAGGGGGCGGCATTGCACCAGCAGCTCACAAGAGCTGCTGGTGCAATGCTGAATACGGAGAACGTTCAGCGAGGTCTGTCGGACCTGATCTGCACTGTCGGATCAGGTCCGACAGACCTTTGTTAAATAGTGTTTAAAAGGATACTGCTAAGCATTGTCTACTCCATTAATAAGACTGGATTTGTTCTTACAAATAAGGCAAGTCATGAGGCAAGCCTGAACATTGAAAATCAATTGCAGGAAACAATGTGAAAATGAATTCAGAATCTTTTCCCTTTTGGTCAATTTATTATAAGACCACCGGTTTTTTTTTTATACCACAAGGTGTTTTATTCCCTTTAAAGGGGCATACAATTTCAATTTAATTAAATGATCTTATGTTCCAGATTATTTTGTTATATATTGCACCATCACTTTCAGAAAGTGGAAACAGGGTTAAACACATATACTCATCTTCAGATTGGCAATGCACTGCTGATTGTGAGCTACGCACATATGCTGTCCCTAAGTGACTCAGCAGACATGTTCTGCTCTGTACCAGTATTGCTTTGCTTTGCAAGGGTCAAACACACAGATTTCTGCAATTACATTTAAACATAGCTTGTGGATGCTTTGTGGTAGAATTGTTGTTGTTGAAGTATGGAATAAAGTTTTTTCATTATTGAATCTCAAGAGGCAGTCTACATACATACATATACCATCTTCACAGCCAGTGCTGTTGACTTATGACTGTTAGACAGTCAAAAGAAAGCAAAATCTTGTTTGCGGCTTTTGCAAAGTTTGTTTTACTTACACTCCATCCATCAGAAATGTCCTTGTAGCACTGCTTACCTTCAGTTAAATCATACATGACAAGTTATTAGATGGCTGTTTTAATCAGTAATTCATTAAAATTAATGAAATCCTCACAGAGAAAAAAACGTATCTGGTCTCAAGAAATAAGCTGAATGCAAAGTCACAGTTTGTTCTGGTCTTACTGAAAATGGTAACCCTTGAGAACTGATTGATTGCTGTACTTTGTATGGTCCCCTGAGAGTTCCAGAATTATACATATTGCAGCCAGAAGGAAATCTAGTATATATTGTTCTTTCTCACAGAAACATGGTTTATTGTGGCTACATGTGTTTTATGGCTGAGTAATTTCACTTCAATCATTAAAGAAAACTTTGCATAACTGTTAGAATTTTAATTATAATAAAGATCTAAAGGTTAATATTATTATGTAAGTAATTAAACAATATAGGGTAATTATATTGAACAAGCAATTAAAGTGTATACACAAGTTAACAGGCACATACTGCTCATTTTTGCACAGTAGAAGAAATTAAATTGTAATGTTTGCCCATATAAAGAAGAGTGTTGCATCAAAACTATAAATATTTATTCTCTTTTGAAAATTTGATCATTAGGAGGACACAAAACATAGAGGTAAACACCTTTTTTCAATAACAAGCTTGTCTTATATATGGTCCGGCTGTTATAATGGGGCCCTCCAGTGCTTTACATGTGGCCAGACTCTGCTCCAGAACAAATGAAATGGGGGGGCATTTTTTTTTCACAAGGGGGCACTCAGTCATTTTTTTACAAAGCATGTATGCGAGTCAAAATAAGAGCAGAGTGAGGGGCATCCCTTACAAGAGAAATGAAATAATGCTACACTGACAGTGCAATTACCACTCAGAGTGACATCTGTGTTTCTACTCAAATACACTTGCAACAGAAGCATGTGACAGAAGCACTTTAATCCATACTGCACTGAGACTATAGTGGATATATCAAGCAAATCATGCAAATAGAGAGTAAACTACTGGTTAATGTAATCAGCTGGAAATGTTAGTAAACGACATAAAATGTGCGTGACATGAAGATATATTAGCATCAGGAAACCACACGCTTTGCCTGTACAAGGTTGTGAGTGACCCGCTATGCCAGTCACAGGCTCAGAGCGAATGCTGCCCGCCTGCCTGGGGGGTATATAATGCGGGCACAGAGCCGGGTTAAAGCTCGATTAACAATGTATAATATGGTAAATAGAAAAGCTTGGGACTTAAAGCAACTGGTGTGCGCCTCTGAGGGCCACCATGTTTATGTATAGTGGAAGCATTCCCTTAGTGTGCAGCTGCTGTCACATGAGAAGGGCTCCTTCCCCTACTGCTTGTTTTGCTGGCCCAGTGCAGGCATTGGACTGTAACTTGAGCACGACACACATATGGGCTGGACAAGAGGTTGGCATTGTATAAGGAACCACCCGCTGTGTGTGACTGGTATAGATAGACACGCTATGCTGGGAACACCAACTGCGTGCGACTGCTATATACCCACTATAATGGGAACATGATTGATATGTACATAGTTTGCTGACTGGTTGCTGGTATCATTTGTGAACTGTTCCCATTGAGTGACTGGTTTACAAAGTTTTTTGAGAATGTTTACAGTTCAGGGCTGGTGTCATAGCTACCCTAGGTGAAGGCGCATTGCGTGTACGAGATTTATTCCATACAGTCTCCCTGTAAGAGTCTGGTTTGCACACATTGTGCAGGGAACAGTTTCTGTTTGTTGCTTGTTAAAGATAAGGATCATTCCACTGAGAAAGTGATACACACACAATATTCTGTGTGAATACCCACTTGGTGTGACTGGTATCATAACTAGGGTTACCGCCTTTCCAGAATTATGACACACTTATTTATACAAGAAAAGTAAAGCACCAAATCTCCTGGACAAAATATTTGAACCAAAATTTTCTTTATGTGACAGCTATATAAGCCTATACCTGACCAAGATCCAACACCCAGCACAAAACACAAAGTCAGCAATAAGCAGGGAGCAACCAAAACGGACCAAGCCGTTTTACTCCCGTGACCTTCTGGCTTCCGAGAATGAAGCAAATCTTTATAACATCTTCGGCCCGGATTACCGCTAAAATTTTTCCTGCTTTCAGCACTGGAGCGAAAAGAACTCCAGTCCCACAAAGGGATTCCAATCGGTCACACAGAAAGTAGGTATAGCGTCTCCGTGAATCGCCGTTGGTCCCGTTTATTCAGCTCCAATCTTTGGCTGGTGTTATTACCGGATCTTAATTCAAGGGGGAGTATGAATTCAAAGAGCTGCTACAACTCGAAGAAGAGAAGCGAGTTCCTCCACTCGCAAAAAAGTATAGAAAGACAACGAGGTGTCTTGTTCTTAAATGAGTATTCTTTCTACTCTGTTTTTTATGATTTAGCTAATAAACTGGAATTTACTCATTTAAGAAGAAAACCCCTCGTTGTTTTTCTACACTTATTTATACAAAATTATTTTTTTGAGGGGACACAGCATTCCATTTGTGTGGGCATTGCCCGTCAATGCCCCCTTTGGAGCCAACCCTGTATGTGGCCCTCCACTTCTACAAACAGAATGCTATGTGAACAAAGTAGGACATTCTCATTACTTTTAAAAGCAATGTTACATGAGTATTGATTTAGGATATCTATGTGCAAATCAAATAATATTTGTAAGCTGGTGCAGAGTCAGACACTTTTTACAAAATCAAATTATATAGAAAAAAAACTGTAGAAATCAACCCAATTAATATGATTCTCAAAAGATAGGAAATTAAGCACTCTTATGAAAAAATAGAACATTTTGAAATTTGTGCTTATAGGGCAGGAAAATTGTGTTGCTTTAAGAGGCTGCAGTCTGCATAACTGTTTAAATATATAGATCCATACAGAATTGCAGCAATGGTTAAAAGAAGAATGTGCTGCTTTCTTAAAGGGATAAGATATTTATAAGAACTGTGATAGACAACCTCTTATCTGGGAGATATATTTCATAAGAAAGAATTTTGTTTTTAATAGAGGTTTCTTATATAGGTTATGGTTGATGCTTCTTTGTTTTTGTCAGAGTATTTTTTTATGAAATGGGACTGGGTTTTAATGTGGAGTTTTGATATTGTAAAACAATTGCACTAAAAAATTATGTTAATTTGTTTTTAAAATGTTTAGACTTGGATACATTGGCTGAAAATATTATGTTTTAAATATTGCAAGTTATTGTTATTAAAGGGACACTAAAGTCAAATTTAAACTTTCATGATTCAAAAAGAGCATACAGTTTTAAGAGAATTTCCAATTTACTTCTATTATCAAATTTTGCACAGTCTTTTTATATACACACTTTCTGAGGCATCAGCTGCTACCGAGCATGTGCACAAGTTCATAGGGTAAACGTATACTAGTCTGTGATTGGCTGATGGCTGTCACATGATATTGGGGACCAGTAAATGGGAAAAAAAATAAATTTGTCAGAAATAAATCTACTGCGTATTTGAAATTCAGAGTAAGTATTATTGCAATGTCTTTTTAGCATGCACTTAATTATGCAATTCTACTGTATTTAGTGGTGCTTTAAGATCCTATCTTGAAATAAAGACTCTATGTAGATTTTAATCATCTTTGATTTGAGTACAGCCAGTCCATAGCTATACCCTCATTGAAGAATTAAAGCTGTCCTCTCTACCGTGCTTTCAGGTTTTTTTTATTTTACAGAAAAAAAAATATATATCTTTACTAAAGATGAGCAGTGTCAATTTTTTTAATATATATATTTTTTTTTTTTGCTGTAAAAAAATAAATAAATAAATTATAAGTTGGACTTCCAGGGGGCTACTTAACAACACGTCAGTAATCTGAAGCAGCTAAGTGGATCTAAACATTAGATACTATAATTGTCACAAAAAAAAATTCTTTCATTTAGCCCATTGTTGATTAAAGGCATTGTTAATAAAGGAGCATTTAAAGGGACAGTTTACTCAAAAATGTTCTACCCTTTAATTTGTTCCCAATGATCCACTTTCCCTGCTGGAGTGTATTAAATTGTTTACTAGTATTTCTATTACCCTAATATTGGCATGTGAAATAGTTGATTTAGCCTGTGGTATCCCCACCTATCCTGAAAGTTTTTGGCTTTAAGTCTAAGCTGTGTAAACACAGCCAGTAGAAGAAATTACACTCCCAGTGCGCGATCCGATATAGGTCGTAGTTTTTGGCGCAAGCGAGAGAACCCGCGCCGCCCGTAATGTCACCTCGCAACTCGACCTATCCAATATACTGCGCCGTCAGATGCAAAACTGGCGTAAGTAGCAAAAACCGGTGATCAACTAAAATGTGCGCAAATACACATTTTAGTCGTCGCAAGTATTTACGCCAGTATTTTGTTCACGTAAAGTCTCAATAAAGAGTAGTTTGATGCAAAATAGGCTACGAATCGTAAAAAATACCTGCAAGTTCTAAAAGATGCGCCCCGTAATTAGAAGGTGTTCTAATTGATAAGAAGGTGTTATGATCATATGAGCCATCCTAGGTTTTGCTTTCAACTAAGAATACCAAGAGAACAAAGCAAGTGTTCTAATTAAATATGAAAGTAGTTAGAAATAACATGCCCTATTTAAAAGGTTTTCTTTGGAGTTGACTGCCCCTTTATATATTTTGGCATCCATGCCAAGCTTTGTTAGCATTAGAATAAATTACACCAATGGGTTCTAAAGAGATGAAGGTAATCCAATTTACATTAAATAAGCAAGTATATGTCCCCAATGTGATAAAGTACCTACAAGTTTGTTAAGGCTTCCAGGGAGTTACGATGGTTTTTTAGTCAGTGCAAGGGCTCCTGCGCCTGCAATTTGTGGCGAGATGAGAATGGAGTAGATTTTCTGAAATCTGCGTGCGTAAGTCCTTACGCTGTACATTGGATACCAAACTGCGTGTGTTTTGTATGTCAGTCTAAGGGTAAAAATAATACGGGCGAAGGCAGAAATATACGTGCGTAACTTCTAAGTTACGCAGTATATAGGATACCAAACCCGCGCAAAATTTGGCATCGCCGGCTTTTGCGGGCAACGATTTACAGGGAGTGCAGAATTATTAGGCAAATGAGTATTTTGACCACATCATCCTCTTTATGCATGTTGTCTTACTCCAAGCTGTATAGGCTCGAAAGCCTACTACCAATTAAGCATATTAGGTGATGTGCATCTCTGTAATGAGAAGGGGTGTGGTCTAATGACATCAACACCCTATATCAGGTGTGCATAATTATTAGGCAACTTCCTTTCCTTTGGCAAAATGGGTCAAAAGAAGGACTTGACAGGCTCAGAAAAGTAAAAAATAGTGAGATATCTTGCAGAGGGATGCAGCACTCTTAAAATTGCAAAGCTTCTGAAGCGTGATCATTAAACAATCAAGCGTTTCATTCAAAATAGTCAACAGGGTCGCAAGAAGCGTGTGGAAAAACCAAGGCACAAAATAACTGCCCATGAACTGAGAAAAGTCAAGCGTTCAGCTGCCAAGATGCCACTTGCCACCAGTTTGGCCATATTTCAGAGCTGCAACATCACTGGAGTGCCCAAAAGCACAAGGTGTGCAATACTCAGAGACATGGCCAAGGTAAGAAAGGCTGAAAGACGACCACCACTGAACAAGACACACAAGCTGAAACGTCAAGACTGGGCCAAGAAATATCTCAAGACTGATTTTTCTAAGGTTTTATGGACTGATGAAATGAGAGTGAGTCTTGATGGGCCAGATGGATGGGCCCGTGGCTGGATTGGTAAAGGGCAGAGAGCTCCAGTCCGACTCAGACGCCAGCAAGGTGGAGGTGGAGTACTGGTTTGGGCTGGTATCATCAAAGATGAGCTTGTGGGGCCTTTTCGGGTTGAGGATGGAGTCAAGCTCAACTCCCAGTCCTACTGCCAGTTTCTGGAAGACACCTTCTTCAAGCAGTGGTACAGGAAGAATTCTGCATCCTTCAAGAAAAACATGATTTTCATGCAGGACAATGCTCCATCACACGCGTCCAAATACTCCACAGCGTGGCTGGCAAGAAAGGGTATAAAAGAAGAAAATCTAATGACATGGCCTCCTTGTTCACCTGATCTGAACCCCATTGAGAACCTGTGGTCCATCATCAAATGTGAGATTTACAAGGAGGGAAAACAGTACACCTCTCTGAACAGTGTCTGGGAGGCTGTGGTTGCTGCTGCACGCAATGTTGATGGTGAACAGATCAAAACACTGACAGAATCCATGGATGGCAGGCTTTTGAGTGTCCTTGCAAAGAAAGGTGGCTATATTGGTCACTGATTTGTTTTTGTTTTGTTTTTGAATGTCAGAAATGTATATTTGTGAATGTTGAGATGTTATATTGGTTTCACTGGTAAAAATAAATAATTGAAATGGGTATATATTTGTTTTTTGTTAAGTTGCCTAATAATTATGCACAGTAATAGTCACCTGCACACACAGATATCCCCCTAAAATAGCTATAACTAAAAACAAACTAAAAACTACTTCCAAACTATTCAGCTTTGATATTAATGAGTTTTTTGGGTTCATTAAGAACATGGTTGTTGTTCAATAATAAAATTAATCCTCAAAAATACAACTTTCCTAATAATTCTGCACTCCCTGTATATCGGATCGAGGCCCTAGTGGGTATAGAAGAGATAAGATAATAAAATATAAAATTTTAATTGTTTTCTCCAAATATTGGTGATTGGTTTATGAACAGATATAAGATAAATAATCAGGTATATGTACACAATGAGATAAAGCAATGAGATCTGATTATACCTACAAGCTCAACCCATTTTATTAGGTTGTGGCTTCAAAACACAAAATCAGCTAATTCATATACTCACATAAGCCTTAAAAAGCAAATCTCATACATTTTATACTCTGCAGCTGGTAAAAAAAAGTAATTGGTAACACATTAAGGAAAAAATAATTGTATAGTATGCTGTCCCTTTAAAGGGAAACCATACAATTACAATGATCAATTTTGTTTTAAGCACATTTTATTAAAAAATATATATTTTCTTTTACTAGATGTTTACATTTAAAAAAAAAAGGGTAAACACAGTGGCAGTTCTAGAATGTAACATTTAGGGGGCTAATTGGGGGCTAACAAAAGTGGTGAACATAATGCATGGAGCACTTCATAACTCAATGGGGGGTGCTACACATGCATTTGGAGAAACCCCCACCAGCACCCCTATAGAACTGCCACTGGTTAAACATATAGTCAAAGTTGCAAGATAAGGATGTGGACAGTGATTGGAGAATATGCATCAACCCTATAGTAAGAAAATGGAATGTGTTTATAAAAGTAAGTGCTCTAACAAAATAGAGCATTTGTTTTTACACTAGAATGTCTGAGATTGTGAATCTTGATGGAGAAGAAGCACTATAAAAAATTCCGAATGCATCCATATGGTTTGATTTAGTATGTGACACATCTTTGTTGTTAATTTGTAGTTAATTGAAGTCACTTTTTTTCTGTCTAGTCAAGTTATTAAATATTTTCCCTGATTTATTTCCAAAGGTATTTAAAAAAAAAAAAAGACTCAATATTAATGTAATGTTCGGTATGCTTGTTAAAGTAAATTGAATTGAATATTCTCAGTGTAATAGTTATTGTAGCTCCAATATTAAGACTATGCAGATGTTCAGCTTCTTAGTGAATTGATTTATTATATCTGGAAACTTAAAGGGACAGTCTAGGCCAAAATAAACTTTCATGATTCAGATAGAGCATGTAATTTTAAACAATTTTCCAATTTACTTTTATCACCAATTTTGCTTTGTTCTCTTGGTATTCTTAGTTGAAAGCTTAACCTAGGAGGTTCATATGCTAATTTCTTAGACCTTGAAGGCCACCTCTTTCAGATTGAATTTTAACAGTTTTTCACCACTAGAGGGTGTTAGTTCACGTATTTCATATAGATAACACTGTGCTTGTGTACGTGAAGTTATCTGGGAGGCATCACTGATTGGCTAGACTGCAAGTCTGTCAAAAGAACTGAAAAAAGGGGCAGTGTGCAGAGGCTTAGATACAAGATAATCACAGAGGTTAAAAGTATATTATTATAACTGTGTTGGTTTTGCAAAACTGGGGAATGGGCAATAAAGGGATTATCTATCTTTTAAAACAATAAAAATTCTGGTGTAGACTGTCCCTTTAATTTAAAATAATACCTCTCAAGACAAATTTAAGTTTTCCCCAGTTGTGATTAGGGTGAACATTATTGTTAATAAATTTGTTTTACTTTTCTCTTAGAATCTTGGAAATCAGGATTGTTCATTATAAAAAATGTGGGAAAATGCCCCCCCCCCCCCAAAAAAAAAATAATAATAATAATTAGCATCCTTTTTGTGGGGCAATGTGTAGGGTAGACCAGATACGGGTATGATCTGACAAGGTAAAATGACAAATAGGTATTTTGTATTGACTGCAAGGTGCGAGGGTCACCCGTCCAGGGCCCCACTCTTTGGAGGGGCATGCACTTTCAGGGGTAAGGCTATGAGAAGGTGCAATGTATATCCTGAAGAAGTGTTTATGGTATCAGGAGGTGTAATATATACTGTTATCCTTTATATAGGTAACACTAAATGTTGTGACAGGTATAGGCCATACCGGGGCATGGCATACAGGTGGAGGGAAATAAGAGCGCTGCACTGTGGTGCCCCACAAATTTGTCTTGCCCAGGGCCCAGCAAATGCTAAGGGCCCCGCAGGGCCCCACAAATGCTATGTCAATTACCCACTTTAGAAAGACAGATACAGTAGTTGACAAACAGATAGTGATTTTTTTTTATTATTATCAATGGCATAATACATTTTTTAACACTTTCTACACATTGCTATTGCTAGAACAAACCATGAACAACTTTGTATATTTGAAATTCTATTACTTAGAAAGGAAATATATACCAGAAGTGTTCAAATTTAACAAATGATGGTCCAACAAAAAATAGCTTTACTTGTGGGCCTTATGAACCTGCTTTAAAAAATAACACACACTCGCACGTGCACACATGTACACACACACCTCATTTGCATATCCTTACACATAATCCCAAGATCCAGTGAAAACTCTGCTTAGGTTTTCTGTAAAAAAAAAATAATTCAAATTTGTTTAGATGTGCAGATAAACTTTTATACAGTATGTAATTTGAGCCAATACTAAAATTCTAGCAGCCCTGAAATAAGCAAGCTATACGTCACCACATATTTTTTACCAAGCACAAGAAATTTGTCTCCAGTAAAATGTATTTTTTTAAGCCACACTAAACAACTACAGTATATATAAAACACTGTTTTGATTTGTCACGTTATTTCAATTTTTTTTTCATTTTTGTCATAGTCTGAGTCACTGCTCTAAAATCTTGGATTCACAGACTCTCTTGAGAGCATTGTTAAGTTATATTTTTTCCCACACTGAACACTTATCTGCATAGTATTGTCTGTAGCAGTAAATCAAAACACTAATGATATCCTTCTATAAAATGTAAGGCGCAGAGAGCATGGCCAGAGGTCTAAAGATATACAGATTACCCTCATCTCCTGGCAAGCTCATTTGCTGCATACACATTCTAGGCTAGAAGACAAGTGGTGCACTATTTAGAGCTTTTGCTCACGCGGAATCAACACTGGAAGTAAACTTTTAATGCGGTTGGGTTAAACCCGATGCACGCTAACTTCAGGACTTCATATAGCGCAACCACACTAACTTCTCCGCATGGACTTTAATGGAGCCTGCTGTTAAAAACCACCCCAAAAACTAGCACATATTTTTCACACACTAATCCGATGCCTCGTTAGACCTACATCTCTAAACTCAAATGTAATTTTGAATATTTTACATTACAGTGTTCTTCACATAGAAGAAAATGTTCTTTTCATTTTAAATTTCTATAAATATATATGATTTTTTTTAAAAATATATAGATTTATGCCTATATATATCTATATGAATATATATATAAACAAACACCACCAGGCCTAGCACTAATGGTAAACATATAGTACCGGGCTGCACTACAAGTACTGAAAAGATCCCAAATAAAGGAAGGCACTCTCCGGATTTGACAAAGGGTAATTTAATCCCAAGTGATGTTTGGGGTTCTATCTCCGTCTTCAGACCAACAATTATACAAAACATAAGAGCAAACTTATACCCTACTCACCTCCTATACACCCGGTTCACAAGTGAGACACGGCAGGCGTCCGGCACTGTGCGTGCATCATCAGGCAGCGCCCGTTACTTAGCAACCCACCATGTATACTAGTACGGCTAAACTCCTCAAACTAAAATGTGCTACCATAATCAAAGTACGAAATAAAAACAAGACACAGTAAGAGGCTATATACAAATAAAGGTAGGATACTGGGAGTGTTAATCCCCTATCCACTGCTAAATACTGAATCAAAAGACCAAGACCTATTTCAAATATCACCATTAGAACATCAAGTGCTCCTTAAGTGGCCAATATTTGTCCTTAATATTACGCTATAAATTGGTGATATAAGCTGTCATATATTATCCACTGAGCATACAATTAACTCTGTATACTCTTCTGGATAATGCAGATAAATATAAAAGAATATATATATAAAAATACTAAGAACATTTTCTACTTTGTGAAGAACATTGGATTGTAAACTATTTACAGTAAATTGAAAATATTAAGATTGAATAAACATGATTTTTCATGTTTTAAAGTATTTGAATGGAAAGGGTTCCAAAGTGTGTGTGTATGTTACATGTGTAAATATATATGTATATGCATTTATGCATATATAAATACACAAACATATGCACATATATATACAAATATATATACAGGTGGCCCTCGTTTTACAACGGTTCAATTTACACCGTTTCAGAATAACAACTTTTTTTTCCAGTCATGTGACTGCTATTGAAAAGCATTGAGATGCAGTTTTATTAAAATTGCCAGTAGGTGGAGCTGCCCGCTTGTGTTGTAGCAAAGCCAAGCAAGCTGAAATTAATCAGTTTAACCAGACCTGAGCTATCGAGCAGATTTCAAAGGAACAAGATCTTCCTGTCTATAAATCAGTCCAGATTGGGATGCATAGAAAGAACTGTTTGCAGAAAAATGCAAGTGAAGTCTGTGTTGTGTGATTATTTTATTAGGTTTATAATGCTGTTTAGCAAATGTTTTTGTTTGAACTACCTCATACCATTTCATGAAAAGTAAACATGCCAGAATAATAGGTGCAGTTTGCACGGTTCAGGACATTTAAAAACATTTCTAAAATTTAAAGTATTCTTTTTAATGTGTTTTAGAAAATAGTCTTTTACGGTTAATTGTGAAATGCTATCAAAAGAATATTTTGTAAGACTTTTTCATTATCTACAATTAGTTTTGTTCTGAGTCATTGCTTCTATTCTATCATTTCTGGTTCTTTATTATTATTATTATTATAATTAATAATAATAGTTTGTTAAGTGACTCCAAATTGTGTAGCTCTGGATTTTCTGTATTACCACGATAAGTATGGCGGTATATTAATTCCCAGGGCCTGCGTTAAAGTTGAAGGTAATTTAGCACAGGCCTTGGGAATAGGGAAATTACATGACTGTGCCTGCACATGCCAGATGCACACTCCCCTTGTAAGTCCTGGGACTAGTATCTCTTTACAATGGGGTGTGAATACCAAGGACATTTTTAATCTAAATATCTTCCTAATTTTACATAGAGATTCTCAGGTGATATTTTCTAGTCAGCCTTTTACAGCTATGCTGCATCACTTTTAAGTGCTTCAACATTTGGGTATCATGTCCCCTAAAGAAACATTTTTTCAGTATGCTAGCAATTGCAAAATTGCCTCTGAGAAACGATTTGACATGTTTTCTTGTGCAAAATGCCTAGGCAGGCAGTGCATGAAAACATTCAGATTCATTGCCTTGTAAAGGTCTTTTTATTTAAAGCCAATGACAGTCAGCTAGTATGTATATGATTTGTATTACTGTAGCAATTAACTGATGGGCATGTGACTCTGTGTGTGTGAAGGAATCCACCTTTCATTGAGGTGCATATACAGTATGTATCAAATATTTCCTTGGTGCCTAGTAGTGTAGGTGACCATAGTTAGTTTTTGATGACCTGGATCTTAGATTGGCATGTGTTACAAATGAAGAGTCATGTGCTCCTCTAGATCAGCCCTTCTTAAACTTTTTCCACTCGTGACCCCATTTCACGCAAGAAATTTTTACGTGAAACCAGGTACATAAAATAGGTATACAAATGGATAGCGTGGTGGAGTGGATTAAAGCTAGGGCGTGTATCAACCATCAGCATCCCCATTAACCCCCCATAAGCACCTTCTCTGTAAACTACATAAGCCCCATAAGCACCCCCTGTAATCCCCATCAGCACCCCCTCTCTAACCTACACAAACCCCATCAGCATCCCCAGTAACCCCCATAAGCACCCCCCCTGTAAACTACATAAGCCCCATAAGCACCCCCTGTAATCCCCATCAGCACCCACCCTCTAACCTACACAAACCCCATCAGCATCCCCAGTAACCCCCATAAGCACCTTCTCTGTAAACTACATAAGCCTCATAAGCATCCCCTGTAACCCCTATAAGCACACCCTGTTAAGTTAAATCCAGTGGAAGCAGAAGGGGGCAAGGGGCGTAATAAGTAGTGGAAAGGAGACGCTGGAGTTACTGCTGTCTTGCTTCTTTCCATGAGATGGGCTTCAGAATCAGTTATATATATATTTACCAGGCAGGCAGCATATGTTATTTTTATTCTGGTCCTCATGATTCCTTCCAAGCATCAGTCCAGGAGTAGTTGCCTCACCAGCAGCTGGAGAAAACATATCGACTTGATCAGTGAACTGATGTTTATTTGTTAAGTTGGATCCATTGGAAGCAGAAGGGGGCAAGGGGCGTAATAAGTAGTGGAGAGGAGACGCCGGAGTTACTAATTATTACGCTCTTTGCCCCTCTTCTGCTTCCACTGAATCCAACTTAACAAATAAACATCAGTTCACTGATCAAAAAATACCGGTTAATTAACTCCCAAATTAGACACAGTCTTCCTTGATGCTTAAAGGATTACTTTCTGTTATAATTTTTAAGCTAAACAACTAACATATTAAAGTTAATAAACATTAATTAAAACCTACTGACCTATATTTTCTCCAAAACGAAGTTTCATAACGTTCTAAAAGTTATATCTTTTATTCGCCGATGATGTCACATTATCCTGCCCTCTATTTTCAGCACTGCATGTTCAAAATACTTAAACCAATAACTTTGTGTTTAAAGCGCCATTTTGAAACCTAGGTATTGTAAGCGGATTGGTACAGAGCAAAGGATACCCATGGAGTGGGTTTGGAAAACAATTAAATTTGCAGACAAGATTTCTGATATACGGTAGAGATATGTTAATGAAATGCTATTGATAAAAAGCGTATTTGGGGTAGTTAGTTAGTAACAGGCATAGAAAATATTTACTTACAGTGGCCCTTTAAGTGGTTATGTTTTCTCCAGCTGCCGGTGAGGCAACTGCTCCTGAACTGAGGCTTGTAATCATGAGGACCGGAACCAACACTATATGGTGTACTGACTCACACAACCCCCTCCCTCTTTCCATGCACTTACATTCTCGTAACCAGTCAGGAGCTCCACTCTTCCCTCTGCTGCCTGCCTCTCCAAGCATCAAATGCCATGGAAATACTGCTGTGTCTCGCCTCCCTCTCACTACAGTGTGAACTGTGTTACAGGCGCGGGAGGAAGTAGTTTCCTTTTTCCCGCACCTGTACACACACTGTAGTGAGAGAGGGAACTGTTTGCGCAACATTTCAATTTAAAAAAAATAATAATGAAATAAAGATTTCCACTGCTCCCGCAACCCCCATATTAGGGTCCTGCGACCCCATATGGGGTCGCGACCCACAGTTTAAGAAGGGCTGCTCTAGATAATGTGTGTGTCAGGGGTAAGGTCTGGTAGCATAGATGCTCTCATGATGATCACTTGCATCCTTGGATCATATCATTCAATATTTCAAACACAGGATTCTCATGTCCCACTAGGTGCTATAGGTGTTATGACAGAAGCTTTGTAATATGTTGTTGTCACCATTTGTTTCATACTTCATGTTACAGTTGATCACCATTTTTTTGATAAGCAGCATCTTAAAAGAGATATATGACATTTTATATAAAAGGGAATTTCCTCTAAATACAATGTGACTAATATGGTGATGAAGATTCCCTGTCCCCCTCCCACAACAAAAAGAAGTCCCTCTGTCTTTGGATATATGATGTCTCATGTCCTAAGTCAACAAGCAGTTTCTTAGTGCATAGAACACAAGTAATTGTCTTGCATGCTGGAGGAACTGTGTGTTCTCTACACATTTTGTTGTCTAAATTTTTATGTTACAGTTTAGACGTTAACTTTTGGAATTAATTTGCTGATAATATAAATATCTTTAGCATGTAGCTTTGAGCTTTGATCTGATTTCTACTCAGCAGGGATTCTAAGATCTGTAGAAAGTGGTTGTACACAGATGTGCAGTTTGGACTTGCTTGGATTTAATACAGAAATATGCAGTGCAATCTGTATATAAAATATACATTTTAAAAGTATTTTAAAACTGGAGTTGTGTTAGAAAATATGCAGGTGTTTTATCAATCTAGTCAAATCCAGAGATACTTTCTTTCTTTTGAGTATATTTACACATTCTCAATTGCTGTAGCCAATCACATGCCTGAAATGAGCTTCTAGTCTGGTTTAAGCAATTATTATGTAGTACGTATCAGGATCAGAAAAAGTGTAGCATGCAGAATTATGCTCACACCAGTCTCTCTGAAAGAGTGGAAAAAGCACAAGTTGCAGAGATAAATTAAAAACATACAAAATAATCGATTCATAACACATTGATTTAACTATGATTATTTATACAATTATAGAGAAATCCAATTCTAACTATACTGTTCTTTTGCAAAACAAATAAATAAAAATAAACAAGCACCACTAATTTGTAGTATATTGCTTACTTTTTCTCAAAAAAAAAAATGTATTCATTTAAAGGAAGGTATATTATATCACTGCTACAGAATTTGGTGACAAAGCATAATTTCTATAATACCTATTTGCAATGGTACAGTCAGTCTAAATATATATATATATATAGCAATTGTGTTGATGGAGGGCACTCACAGGACTTAATTCAATAGGTATCCTTTATTTACATTACTGATTACATATATTATAGAGTGTCAACGTTTAGGCCTATCCAGAGGCCTTCTTCAAGACAGATTCATAATCTTAGTAAGTGTGGACCGCACTCTCAAAAACACTCCCGATGCTCCAGCTGCTAGCAGGGGGTGTCAATCAACCCTATCATATTCGATCAGGTTGATTTCTGTCAGCCGCCTCAGAGCAGGCGGACAGGTTATGGAGCAGCGGTCCTTAGAAACACGGAGTTTGATAAATTGACCCCTATGAGTAGAGAAACAAGTATTGCTATGCATTTTATAATTGCCCTATTGCTTGTCTAACCCTTGTGTTATATGCCAGCAGTAGTGCAATAATAAAATGATCTATTTGTTTAAACCCTGCCAAAAGGTTAAATACATACTTAAAGTGACATTAAAATTGCGATCTGAGAGGCGGGGCTTTATTTAAAGCGGAAGGGATCTAGCACTCCACCATATTCAAAGTTCACCAGCCGCCACTGCAGATCACTCAGTTATGATGCCTGTAATTATATGGGATGTTATATAATAAGTAAACATAAGGACAAGTAGTGGGTAGAATTTGTGTGTAACTCAGGTGAGAGGGTGTGATAGCAGAGGCTGAGGAGTGAGGAGAGAGTTCATTTTTTTTTAAAAAACTTAATTTTTTTTAGCAGTTATGCATAAGAAACAGAAAATACATAGGCCACAGTAAATGGCACATCTACTATACAAGACAGAATCATTAATGGCAATGTCTATTGACCCCTCATCCTGGGTGGAGGTGCATCAAACTGATCATTTTCACAACAAATGTTATAATGTAGAACCTTACATTTAAATCTAATTTTTCATTTACCAGCCCATTCTTCTAATATTTGTAAATCCCCTTGCAAAGCAATTTTATCCTGCACTGACCTAATGACCTTACACAACTTTGTATCATCTGCAAATATAGAGATGTTGCTAATATTAAAAAGAACAGGACCCGGGGGGCGGAGCTTGGCCACACAGGGAGATGGCCGCTTAACACACTAGCTCCTAGGCCCCACTACCCAAGCAATAGATAAAAAGGCTACCTGGCATATATAAAGAGAGACCTGGGGGCAACTAACATACTCCGGAACATACGGAGTGCAGTGGCAGGAGTGTGTGGCAGCCGGATCATAGCGCGCACAACAACAGACACGGACCGCAAGACCCACGTGGCACTTCGCCATACTCATTACAGTAAAGAGGTATGTGGAGGCTCGGTAGCCAGAAGCACAACAAGCGGTAAGTGTCCTCATAAGTATATACCGGGAGGTGGAGGAGAGGGTGAGAAATCCGGGCAGTGAACATCACCCTCCATACCTGACATAATACGCAGGCATAGATAACGGGCCCAATAGCACTGGGAATTCACAGGGAAGCGCACCATCAACTAAAGGCCTCAGAATAGAGTGATAAAATACGATTGAGAAATATGTGAACTGTGAATCTCAGATATAAGCACTTTGGTTGTAACTATCGCTAGAGGCCTCACAAGAGCCTGTAAATATCCGTACCACTCGATACCTCTGAATGGAAGCTACACATTAAGTATCTACAACAACAGCAAGACAAAGCTAAAAACAAAGATTTGTGCACCATCTTTTATAAAAATAGCACAGGACTGTACCCCCACTCGCAGCTACTTCACCCCAATCATAGGGGAATTCAACCCCAATCATAGGGGAATTCAGCTGTAATAATTCCATAAAGACATACAACAGTGCCCCCTGCTCATTCAGCTGCAGACACTTAACACGTGGGACCTCAACCAGTACTTTATTTGGGTGTTTGTGACTGTGATTTGTCTGCTGCAGGCTACCACCTCTATATGTCCCATAATCAGTGGTCATGCCCGGCCGCAAGCTGAACAAACCAGATAAAAATAACAGATCTAAACCAATCCACCAGTATCTAAAAGCCCAAGAAACAGTAATCTCAAACACAGAAATGGAGACGCCATCAACACAAGAAACAGAACTCTCGCTAAAGCTGACACCAGAATCAGAAAACAATAACCTACTAACCAAGGAAGATATTAAAACCTTATGCACAAAAGATGACATAAAAGATATTCTGGGTGAAGTTAAAGGATGGTATGGCGAACTTAAAAAAGACTTATCTAAGGTAACTAACTGAGTCTCCATGCTGGAAGAAAACCATAACACTACTGAAAGAGACATTCAGCATATCTCAAAATTAGCCTATGAACAAGAGGACACTATCCATCATTTGTTGGAAAGAGTTGAAGATCTCGATAATAGGGGAAGGCGCAACAACCTTCGTATACGAGGTGTTCTGGAAACAATACAACAGAATGCAATAGAGGGCTGTTTGCAAGATATGTTTAGAACTCTTAAAGGCACGAATGACTGCCCAGATATCTGCATAGAGAGAGCACACAGAGCTTTGCGTGCAAAACCACCTCCTAAAGCTCCGCCGAGGGATATAATCTTAAAATTACTTATCCATAAAGACAGAGAAGAGATTCTGCGACATGCCAGACAGAAACAAAAATTCACCCATGCAGGGAACCACATACAAATCTTTGCAGATTTATGTCCAGCAACCTTACAAAAAAGAAGGGAACTCCACTTTATCACATCTATCCTAAGAGATCAGAAAATTCCCTACCCCTGGGGGTTCCCAGTTTGTATCATTGCTACAAAAGATAATAACACAGCCATCTACAAATCCCAAGAAGATCTACCACGCTTATATAAAACATTACAACTAAATATCAAGCACCCGGAGGAACATTGCATAGGAGATAAAACACATATGGACAGACCCACTACTTCTGTGTCACTGAAGATGAGATCATCACAACATTCCTCTGGAAAGGCACAATCCACTGATACAGTGGTACCAGGACACTGAATTAACCTATATGGGACTTTCTATTTGGAGCAGCCATGGTAGCTTAAGGTCGTATGTTTACTTTTATTCTAAAAATGTTTTGCTAATTGCTTGGGGGTGGGGATACTACCCTTAGTATTGCATTTGCTTTGTTAATATTTGTTTCACACATTGTTGATTAGTTAATTATAGCAATAGTGATAATCACCATTGCTTATCTTTTGTACAAGTCACTGTGTATGGTAGATTAGATCTCCAGACATATAGAAACAAGAGACACAGTACCGCACACAAAGCTAATATCGGGATTTAGGAGCAAACAAGTTCCCAGACCATCTGGGCGCACCTAGAACACCACACATTAAAAGAAATCATGCCCCATATATAACACAGGCATATCTGATTACTCTAAAGGCAGCAGGGGCATCAAATATGCATACTATCACACTCACATCGATAAATGTAAACGGCTTGAATAGCCCCGAAAAGAGATCTATGGTATTTAGGGATTTGTATAAGAATACAGGAGATATACTGTTGGTACAAGAAACACACTTTAAGAGAGGCAGGGAACCAAAAATACTGTCTCATAAGTACAGAAACACATATCTGGCCTCAGGTGTAACAAAGAAAGGGGGGGTGGGCATTTTGTTCAAAAATACAATTCAGTTTCAACCCACATATATAGAGAAAGATAAAAACGGCAGATACATCATTTTGGTGGGACTTCTATTTAACAGACCAATCACTATAGCAAATGTCTACCAAATCTACCAAACAAAGACCAACACCACACATTTAAAACAGTGTTTCATTCGCTGCTGGTACATAGCAAGGGAGTTCTGTTTTTGGGGGGGACCTTAACTTCCGATGGAACCACTGGTGGACACGTCTACAGGCTCCACTAGCACACCCAAACAGGTAATTAAAACCATCAAGAGCCACATGCACCAACTCAAGATACATGATGTTTGGAGAGCAATGAACACAAACACCAGAGATTATACATTTTACTCAAACCCACATAACACATTTACCAGGATAGACTACATATTCTCAGACCAGATAGGGCTATCCATGATTACGGACTCTAAGATACTACCCACCACCTGGGCAGATCACGCCCCGGTGCAATGTTCAATAGACTGGCCAGATATCCCACCGAGAACATACATCTGGAGGCTAGACGAGCACATGCTAGGAGACCCTCTACATAGACAAGCTATAGACAAGACACTGACAGATTACTTCAAAGAAAATGTGGCTGCAGACACATCGGACAGAATTGTATGGGAGGCACATAATTGTGTAGTAAGAGGGGAGCTAATAGCAAGAAAGGCTAAAGAAAAAAAGGAAAACAGACCATTCCTAAACTCTACATTAGCGCAGATAGGGCACTGGGAGAAAATGCACAAACTGAACCCACAATCTAAAGACACACTAACCTCACTACAAAAGGCTAGGCAATCACTGAAAAATTATCTCACTAAGGAATATCAAAGGAATGCATCCTACCTAAAACAAAAATATTTTGATATAAGAGACAAGGCAGGTACTTCACTGGCAAAAGCCTTGAAAAGACGACAACTGAACACACACATACATTATATCAAAAACAAACAAGGGTCATTACATAAGGACAGCAAAAATATAGCTGAGACGTTTAAGCAATATTATACGTCTCTATATAACCTAACAGAAGAGATTACACCACAGAATATAGAAGATTTCATTTCAGACATTGACCTCCCTACTCTGGATGTAGATGAGGCAAAGGGCCTAGAACTCCCTATAACAGTAGAGGAAATCAAAAAAGCCATAAAAGATATGCCAAGTGGCAAGAGTCCGGGTCCGGATGGACTCAGTATGAAATACTACAAAATATTCCCTCACCATTTACTAACCCCATTAGCCAGAATGTTCAACTCCCTTTAAATTCTAATGGATTCCCAGAGAGCATGCTAGAAGCCCACATAACTGTATTACCAAAACCAGGTCGGGAACCAAATAGGCCAGAGAATTTCCGACCAATATCCCTTTTAAACTCCGATGTTAAGATCTTTGCCAAAATTTTAGCTCACAGATTGAATAAATTTCTACCCCAACTTGTGAACACAGATCAAACAGGCTTTATTCCAGGAAGGGAAACGAAAGATAACACCCTAAAGGCCCTACAGCTAACATCATATGTTAAACATAATAAAGTCCCGGCAGTCCTGATATCCACGGACGCAGAGAAAGCTTTTGATAGGGTAAATTGGCTTTTTTTAAAAGCAGTTCTGCACAAAATGAAATTCGGCGCTAAATTTATACACTATGTTTTCTCCCTTTATACATGCCCATGGGCAAGAATCAAAGTGAATGGCACTCTGTCAGATAAATTACACATTCAGAACGGCACCAGACAGGGGTGCCCTCTCTCTCCGGTCCTATTCACTATTTCCATAGAGGCCCTGGCCCAGAAAATCAGGAATAACCCACTAATTAAAGGCATCCAAATAGGAGGCACTGAACATAAATTGGCTCTATATGCGGACGATGTCTTGCTCACGCTTACGGATATCGAGACATCTTTACCAGAGATGCTAAAAGTATTTCAGAGCTATGGAAAAGTATCCCACTTCCTAATAAATACAAATAAATCCGAATTGTTAAACTTAACATACGAAGAGACAGAGTTTCAACGCTTAACACAAAATTGCCCACTTAAAATTAAAAAAACAAAACTAAAATACCTGGGAATATATATATCGCCCGACCCAAAAGTGATATTCCAATCTAATTAGAAAAAATTAGAAAACACACTAATAGCAGACCTATCCAGCTGGAGAAGCAAATCTATATCATGGCTGGGTAGAATCAATGTCATAAAAATGAATGTTCTCCCCAGACTTCTATATCTACTACAAACTGTCCCAATATACCTCCCACAGCAATACATTTCCAAAATCCAATCTATGATAGAAAAATTTATTTGGCAGGATATTAGACCCCGAACCGCTAGGCAAACCATGTACATACCCAAAGAAAACGGGGGATTGGGAGTCCCAAATATCATTATGTATAAAATAGTGATAGCTCTACAAAATCTGGTAGAGTGGTGCACTAACAGCACCCACAAACAGTGGGTACAAATAGACAGACATATATTAGGGATGTGCAATGCTGGCATAGCAGCATGGCTCCCGGCTAAAGATAGGCCGCCACATATCCAGCATTACCAGGTTTTGGAGGAGTTCTTCCAAACATGGGACAGACTAATAAATACCACAACACACATATCCGGGGCCGCTTCACCCATGATGCCCATTAGCCATAGCTCTGCCTTACACTGGATACATAAAGACGAATAAAAAAACAGGGGCACCCACATTAAGAATAGAATTATCTCCATGTTCCAACATGATAATGGAGCGATCAAGTCACTAGACATGATAACGGAATCACACCCAGACATTAAACTAAACTGGTACTCATACAGACAAACCTGCCACTTTATTTTAACACATCCCAAGAGACAGTACCTGACCAGAAAGTTGACGCCATTTGAAACCCTCTGCCTATCTAATGATACACCAAAGCATCTAATTTCAATACTATACAAACAGCTATTGATAGGAAATTCGCAGGCATTGCCCAGTTACGCTAGAGCATGGGAAAAGGAGCTGGGGCTAGAAATCCCGAACAAAGACTGGCAAAGTGCTTTCCTTGCAACCAAAAAATCCTCATGTCAGATTTGGTAGGAGAGCGAATACCCAATGATCCTTTAATACTCTTATATATGTCTCTCCCCAAGCTCACTAACAAAATAGCCAAGCTTCTGCTAATACTAATGATAAATAGCGCTAAATAATAATAATATAAAACACTGGAAATCAGACACCCCACCTACAGTAGAGGAATGGAAAGGACAGGTGGAAAACCTGCTCCATTTGGAAAGATACCATCACCTACAATCAGGCACCACAGAAATACACAAGCTAATGACACTCCTATGGAAGCAACACTTCTCAGTAGACTAAAATGGGATATCACAACGCAAATGGAGACTTAGGTACCTTTCATAAGGCTCACACACTTGTTTAGCAGTTGCGGCGGATAGCGCTACAGAGGTAGATGTTGGTAAATGGATGTGGTAGGTGTGTCAGAGAAACAGGTAACCTGTAGATAAGTGATATTTTGTGTTCCTAGAACAAGTATGTACTGTGTCTCAAAAAACCTCCTTTTCTCTACCCTATTGTGGGAAAGAGATTTATACAAGTTACTAGACCAATTTCATTCAACTTGTTGCTCTCTCCAAAAGACTTTGTCAGAGATGTGGAACAGACACTTTGTTAGAAAATGTGTGTCACCAATGCGGTACGATTGAGAGACTTTTAATGATATAAGTGTTAAAATAACTATGAATGTATATTGTTACAAAATACTATTGAATACCTTGTATGACATTTTTGTTTCAATAAAGTATTTTTTGAAAAAAAAAAAAAAACAGGGCCCGACACTGATCCCTGGGGGACTACACTGATTACCTTTCTCCAGTCTGAGTATGATCCGTTTCCTACTACTTGTTGCTCCTTGTCTTTTATACAGTCATTTATCCTTGAGCTTACATTTCCAGCTATTCCCAGACCCTTAATTTTGTACTTGAATCTTTTATGTGGCACTGTATCGAAAGCAATTGCAAAATCCAATTATATAATTTCAACTGATTCCCCTTTATCTATAATTTGACTTACTTCCTCATATAATCTAATAAGATTAGTTTGACATGATCTATTTCTTATAAAACCATGATGATTTGGACTCATAATCTTGTTTACACGAATATACTCTTGAACATAATCCCTTATAATCCCTTCAAGTATCTTGCTTGAAAACTTGCTTTAAGTAACTATACACACTCCTGTCATTTTTTGTTTCTGTCCAATATAGTAAAATAGGTTGTTAATGGTAACACTGACTCCATCATATTCATTTTGCATCAATATCAGATGCCCACAATGAACATGTCCCCATTAAATGCTTTA